>NW_024532944.1:0-81803 GCF_016097555.1 Gigantopelta aegis | reverse complement strand
ATATGAATTGACTATTTAATATAAATTAACTTCCTTTTGAGCCCGGCTATTATGGGAACATACAAGGCAATTTCCGTTTTGGGATTTTATTACTTTTTAGAGAGATAATGTTAAATAAAAATTAAGGCTTACTTTTTTTTCTTTCTTTATTTGCCGTAACATCAACAGCACCTTCTCAGTTCTACTCGATTTACCAATGGAAATTCACTGTGAGGGTACAGGAGATTAATACTAAGTGTTCAGTACAGGGTAATTCAATCAATGGTATCTAAGTAATCAAGACAGAGATATATCAGTAAACTACTAGCAAGATAGGTGGTCACACTGTCCTCAATACTAACTGTAAAGCGACTACCTATTAATAATGGGAGCCAGATTGGAGTGTTCTAGGGTTAGTTTTTAATCCACAAATATTTCCAGAAAAAAAGGAGCTATTTTAACAGTTGAAAGGTAGTTTAGTGATATAAAATATCATACTGTGAATGATAATTATTACAAAATTGTCTTAAGGTAGGTTGTGTGTTACAGACAAACAACTATATATAAAATTTCAATTTATAATTGAAGACTTGAAGGTTGCCAATAGCACCTGGCGCTGATACGGCAATTCTTTCTCAAATTAAAAGAATGCATTTAAGCACTTACTACAAAGTGTATATGTACTGTTGACCTATGAATAGCAAATTGAAAATTAAATTTTATTTGTTGGGTTTGCATTTGTGGTTCATGAGTTCTAATTTGACTTGTAGGTCTAGTGAACTAGTCTTCATCAACTTGTCTTAAAGGAACAAGTAAGATAGCTTGCTAGACTATTTCTATAGAGCATCCTCAATATTAAACAACAATAGAATTAAAATGTATACATGATCCAAAACAACATTAATATAACCGTGTAAACTACTTATAACCAATATAATGTTATATAGGTTTATGCTGCTTAATTCCCAATGTCCCTATGGAATTGACTGTTTACCAAATGGTTAGAACTACAACGATAATTTTGTTTTTGTCTAACAATAAAGAAATAAATCCATATTATACGTTTACTATTTGGTAAAAAAAGTCAATTTCATATTTAAATTTGTAATCAAAGCAGTTAAGAAAGGTTTGCTAATTCAACCTATAATAATCAGCTATTAATACTGGTTAATCGACCAATTTTTTTACAGTGAATAAAAGATTGTCTGTTGCTTTGTATGTAAGGCTGAAAATGCACATTTACTATCAAAAATTGATTGAAAGATTCTAACCAATATATATTGTATATAATTGTTTAATGTAAAACTGAAAGTAAACAATCATACTGTCTATGATATAAGTATTTTTAGTTATTCAGAAGAGATTGATTAGTTAATTGTTTAAAATACATTATGATTAAAATGTTTTTCACCTTTTGATAAAGTTGTGATTTCTCATATTGCATGATTATTTAGTACAGGCAGTATAGGTATTTTGGCTGATAATTTATGATGTGAAACAGTCTAATAACTTAAATTCAATTATAAAGCACATACATATCACAAACATAAATGAATGTCTATAATATATAAATTATATATAACATGTGAACATATGTGTATGTATTTCAAGGGTATTTCCTCTGTTAATCAAGTTGATTTGGATTTTAATAATCCTTCTTTACTGGTCTCCCGCCATCACTTTTTATCCAACGACATTTCACAAGGGAGTATTACAACATATCATGTTAATGTTAATAGTCAAGATGGTCTTAATAGTAGATGATTAATACAACCTGATACATTCTATCAGTTAACTAATAACTTCGCACTTTGTGATTCTTATAATTGCCTAGTGTCAAAGCATTGATTGAACAATACAGCTCACCCAACAACAAAACTACTACTAAAGAAACTTAATGACAGTAAATATCATATAGATTATCATTTTAGTTGATTTGATTCTTTATGATCAGATTGTACAATTGATGCACATGAACCAAGTTAAATTTAATAGTTCTGTAATTATAGGAACAATTTCCAATCACAGCTAAGTATTAAATCATATAAAAAACTTGTTGATAGTTATGAGCTTTTTCTAGATCAAAAGTGTCCATCATCACCTATGTGGATAGTAAATATATGGTACAACAAAGGATAATGTGAATGATGTGATTTAAAAACCACTCTCAAATTAATATTTTGGGATGTCACTGTTAATGAGACAACTACAAGTTATAATATAAAACTGGTTGACATCTTTTTCTCCATTACACATTTACTGCATAGATTGTGGATTGATATTACATAATATAAAGACAAAGATAACGTCACATTTTGTGAGTTAATTCTAATTATATATTGTTATGAGAATATTACTATTATTGGCTATCATATTTACTGAGATGCAATCTATCATGTTCAAGGACTCACTCTCTGAGAAGGATCAGTTTATTGTAGAGTGTAGATTTCCTAAGAGAGCTACTGTTAATGGATAGTAGAAAATAATATTTGCATCATCCCTATCTAATAATAGCACATGTTGCACAATTTAGGATATTCACAAACTATCAAAAATCACAAAATAATATCTGTGATATAGGTGATAAATTTTTGTATCCATGGTATTATATAGGGATGATGCTATTTTATCTGTTGTATTTTGGTATGGACTAATATTAGCCATCCCACATTTATGTATATTTTTAGAGAAGTGTTTTTATTTACTTGTAGAATACTCCTAATAATATTAATTTTTCTTGTAGCAAAACCTATCAATGTCCAAGGACTCACTCTACAGTACTACTCTAATATCAATTAGTTGTTGTAGAGTGTAGGTTTGCTGAGAGATCTACTGCTGATGGATGTCATGTGATATTTAGAGAATCTTCTAAAGGAACTGTGAAAATCTTTAATAGACTAAATCCAATATAGAAAGAGGAGTACAGTATACCAGTATATAACTTACCAGTTAGTGGTAACTGATACTGTGACAGCTCATGATATAGTAGATGGTACTATTATAACTAACCAGTCTGTTGTGTACCTCCTCAAGTACTGGAATATAGCTCACTACTACCATCACATACTGGACCCAGTTATTGGGCTACTGGTAAGTAATATATGGCTGATGTTTTTACAATGGCTTCTTTTAGGTACTGAATCAATTGCAAGGAAAATAACAAAGACCTTAATACTATCTTCTATTGAGTCAATCTGTTGGATCGATGACACAACTATAAGTAATGATACAACAATATCTGTAAAAGCAACTAATGAAAATAGCGGGTAATATATTTTAACCAGCATTAACTATTATTGGTTTTGTTAATTAGTTACAGGACACCTGTGCTCCTGGGTTGTACTTGGAGTACAGTCATTATTGTAGTAATAATTATTGTAGCTATAATAGTTTCTAGTGATAGCTACTGTATGTTTAAGAGAAAAGAGGAGACCGCAATATGAGTTGAAAGTAAGAAAGAGTTTATGAACTACATAACATCAATTATATTAACTATAGGTACTAAACACGATAATGTGAAGGGTAATATGGTCATTGTCTAGCTAAAGCATTAGTTTTAAATAATTATACAGGTCTACCTGAGCCTTGACTAATCCATCAAGACGAATTCCAACAATACTGTTTTTAGTGCTATTTAGTACCTATATTTATGTTTTGAGTTTTAGGTTGTTGTAATTTTCCTACTGTGCACTTTGGAAAGTATATGTTATTTGGCCTGAAGAAGCAATATCACGTCAAAGCCATGGATGAGAGATGCTTCTGAGGGATCACTAAGTATGGTTTTTAACTAGCTTAGAAATTAGTTAAACAATGTCTCTCAATTACTCACACTATTTTAAGGAAGAACGTGCAAATGTTGAGACTAGATTGCTTGTTGAGGTTAATAGTTAAATATTATGGACAAAAGGGATAACAAGCTGTAGACTACCAAAATGTGTTATAACATAAGTATAATGTAAGATCTAAGATTCTGTGTGATAATAAAAGGCTCTTTAGGCTTGAATGAAACAGGAATGGTTGAATACCTGGATCATGAAATTGAAAATTACAAAAAAGGAACCTTTTTAAACAAGGGTCAAAATTAAGATGAACAGACATTAATCTGTGTGTTTTAACAGTAATAAAAAATGATTCGCACATGAGATTAAAATAATAGTAATGCTGGTGTGATTAAAACTTATAAAAATAATTATTGATGTATGATAATGTTACAGTAAGATTGTGAAGCTAGGGATTTCGTGAATCCCTAAAACTTTCTGTAAATTCATGAAAATTACGGTTTTAACTTAGAAATGTTATGAATTTACTAAAATCTCTAGGGATTTCGTGTAATTTACTGATAATAATACTCCAGTTTTTTTTTTCGCCAATCACTGTTATTCAAATTTTACGCCATAAATAATAACACTAAATTTATCTGTAAGGATGAACCTCTTATTTCATTCATCATAGTCATTAATAATTCAACAGCTCTGTGTGTACTTTTGCCCAAATGTTTTCAGCAGTCTGTCACGACCACCATAGCCCCAATGGCTATGTTGAGCTTTGGTAATTATGTTGAGGTGTCTTCTATGGTGGCATAGTAGACTGGGGTGCTCTGTCTGTTGACTTCGCTTCTTGATAAGCTTCCAACATCATACAACTGTACATAAGCACTTCATACTTTCTGTATGATGTAGTACTGGTGATGTTCTTGCTAGTTGAAACTTCACTTACTGCTTTCCAAGATCTTCAATTGTCTTATAATACACCTCTTTAGGATAAGATACTTTTGACACTGTGAGTATTTCTCATATATTTTTCCTTGAATTCCAACTCAAAGCTAGGTTTGTGCCTTTTTTGCTGAAAAATGCCAGAATGAATTGATTTAGCATGCCTTACACCTCCTCTTATATAGTACACTGTAATTGCAATCAATGATAAAAAAAAAAGACACATAAAGCTATTAAAACTTCTTTTTCATTGTAATTATCAATTATGCATGCAGCCAGTGGGAGTAAGTACACTGAAAGGTATTTATAATCCATTTCTTCACATCCAAACACATCAAAAGGAAGGCGTTAAACCCAAATGAAAAAATCAATCAATGCAAATTGTGATAAAGGATACATCAAAGTATTAAAAATCTTATTCATCAGAAAAAAATTAAATCATATTAAATAAAATTATATAAACATAGTCAATATTATAAATAAATACACAAAATCTAAACTATGCAAAAAATCATTTTTGTGTACCTCACTAGTTATTTCACAATCTTCTTAATATCATCTAGTTAAGTTGTAAAATAAAACACCTATTATTTTCAGTAATTACACAAAATCCTTAGAGATTTTTAGTGAATTCATGAAATCCCTAAGTAAAAAAAAAAAAACAGTCATTCATTCATGATTTACTAAAAGTTTTAGGGATTTCGCGAAATCCCTAGTTTCAAATCTCACTGTAACATATATAATGTAGCAATTAATATCTCTTATCTACCACTCATCGCTATTTTGAGTTATGAATTCTTTTTGGATATTCATTAAAATAATAACATGATTAAAATACAGTTTATTGAAAAGATATCACTTACCAAAAGAACTGTATCTCTGAAGGATTGTGGTGAGATAATCAAATTCATTGGAATCCAGTACATATTTTAAAAGTATATAAAATAGTACAAACAAAAAAAAACGCATGCATATACCATCTTGTTGTGAGTAATATCCTTTGTTGGTAATAGGTGGTTAGGAAAAGAAATATGTTCACAGTTAATTAACAGCCCAGACCCAGTTAGTAATAAATAAGTTAATCATGTTCATATACACTGTCATTCCCAGTAGATTTAACTGTAAATATTGTTGTATGTTTAATTCACATTTAAGGACAGGATGACAGATCATCATATATAGCTATTTGATGATATAGAATCCTTAAAAAAAATAAAAAGAAATGGACAATCAGTAGACATACATAGATGCATACAAGTGTTTGTAGTACTCTGAAATGTTTTTGCATATCGCACATGAAGAAATGGCACTCATTTCAGTTATATATTATAATTAACATCAGTGAGGATGACAGTGCACCAACATTATATATCACCATGGTACCATATTACCACTTAATTGTTACGGGTAACTTGACAATCACTAATGCATTATATATATATATATATATATATATATATATAATATATGTTTAGTTTTTAAAATATTTTTCAAGGACATAAAAGGGGATTGTATAGTTGTATGATTGTTACCTTATCAAGATAAATATAATATGAGTTAGTTTTCATAGTCACTAACTCAGCTGGATTTTGATGGCTGGGTGCATAGGATAATAATATTTCTTTATCAGAATGCATCATAACCATACTTGTTAGTATCAGCTATTGATCTATCTATTAGAAGTATAATGTAATTATATTACTATTATAGTTATTTAATAGCTCCACAATTTATTCCCCAATGGCTTCTTACTCCTCATACTGAATAATAAAGATAAGAAACAACTGAAATTACTGTTATCACTAGTAACAACTCCAAGCAACTACTCCAAGATATACATAGAGATTTCCTAGAAAAAGACTCACTATTTCATTTTGGCCTAATTAATTAGATACCAGTAGATACTCCACTAGTTTATTCTAAAGATGTCATCATATCAGTAAGCACTAATAATATCACTGGTCAGAGAGACTGACTGCATCATTTAATGTCATAGCTGGTAAAAAAAATATTATAGGAAATAGTCATAACAATACAATACGTTACTACTACTGGTAGTAACCAACAGTCTGAGAAGATAGTAATAGTAAGATATACTTCAGGTACTTGAGGATACATAACAGATAGGTTAATTATAATATACCATCTACTGATGTCATGAGTTGTCACAGTATAGTTACCACTAACTGGTAGATTTATATACTGCTTATACTATACTCTCCTCTATACAACAACCCGGATTTACTCATATTAATAGACTTTACAATTCCATTAGAAAACTCTCTAAATATTACATGACATCCAATCAGCAGTAGAAACTCTCAGCAAACAACCTACACATCTACAACAACTGATCGATTATTAGAGTAGTACTGTAGAGTGAGTACTTGAAACCTTGAACATAGGTTGCTACATAACATGTATACAGTAATAATGAATTATCATTGCATAACAATTACTTACAAAATGTGATATGATCTTTATTCTTTGTGTTGTAAAATAAAAAACAAATCCATAATATATGTAGTAAATGTTAATTGAGAGAAGGATGTAGTCCAGTTATATCCATAATATATTGTTGTTTTATTAACTTTAGTGATAATGGTGTCAAACAGGACGATAAGACATAATCTTGTTGTTCATATTATCATCTGTTATACGATGTTATCACATAAGAAAGGGGAAACTTTTGATCTAGAAAATATAAATATATCCATTTGTGTGTTATATATAGTTAGTCCGTACATTGATAGCAAATTCTACTTGTATTATAAAAGTTATTTAAACTTCACAATATGGTTATAAGTATTTTGATAGTATAATCTGATATATAAGATTGTTTAATAAAGAGAAAAAGTAAATATGATCTTACTTCCAGTACTCTGTATAGTAGAATTTGTAACAAGTGATCTGTATTGTTTCAATAAAAGCTCTAATACTAGCAGTGTAAAATATTACAGAATGTGAAGTTACTGGGGACAATGATAGAATGTATCAGTTGTATTATCATTACTATTACATAGCATCTCGTTACTCTTAAAACTAACATGATATGTTGTAATACTCCCATGTGGAATGTCACAAGAGTAAAATGATGAGGAAACCAGGTTACCCCAGCCTGAAGACAATGTTGATACCAAAACTAAATTTTTCCCTGATGTGATACCTGTATGTTATTGAATAAAATGAAGCTTTCTCCATATATAAATGACCTGTAATTGATAAAAGTATTCCCTTTGTTTTAAAATCAAAGGGTTCGACTGATCACAATACATTGAACAGTTATCCCATCGTTATTGGTAGTGCTCTTATAGTTAGTACTGAGTCCACACATCAACTGAAATATTGTTAGTTACTGATATCTCTCGTCTTGATTACTGGGATCATTAGGGAAAAAATACCACCTACTGACCACTCTAGTATATCTCCTGTACCCTGACAGGTAAAAGTTAGCCAATGTTGTAAAGTGGAGTGGTAACAGAAGATAGAGAAACATGATAGCTTGTGATAAAAGGAGGAATTCAAATATAATATATATAAAAAATATATAATTGATTTACCAGCTGTATAAATCCCCTAAAAGTTAGCAGAAACTTCCCAAACAAACTGATATGATTTTTATTTGGTTGCTTCATACTTCTTGAAGCAGAAGAATGTTGTAGTTTTTTTTTCAGTTGTCTTTTGCAAATACATTTCTCAAATGGAAAGTCACAAATATATTTATGACATTAAAATGATAATCATGATCAAAACTAGTTGCTATGCAACTTAAGAGGAACCACCCTTCACTAAAATATTAAAGTAGTTTTTTCATAGAAAAAAGTCAACAGAAGACAAAACAAAAAATGCAGAAGTGAGAATGAATTACTAAGTGTAATATAAAGGGAAGATATGAAGCCCCTATATTGTATTTTTTGTGGTGTGAAACAAACTGAAATAGAGCTAGACTGGATTCCTATCATGCTGTCACCTGTTATAGCGTGCGGTGGCAACACTATATGTAGGGATGCCACCGTAAAAAATGGCATCTTTCATAACACTTTATTACGCTTTACACGACGATATCTCTCAAAAATCTTGCGCGCTCGGCTTTATAACTACTTTAAAGTCCTTTCTAAGCTGACCTCAGATGGACTAAAACCTCGATAGTGACTAGAACAAAGTAGAAATTCTAGATTCAGCAAATCACAAAAAGTCCTTCTTTCTTGCTTTCTTTTTCCACTGCCGTAGATCATTACTACAACAACCAATTTTCTTGATTTAAACACAAAGATCAGTGGCTTAACACCACTGTGTGCTTTTGTCCATAGAGAAAAAAGCTACTGAAGAACTAACTTTGTAATGTTATTTACTATGATAAATGTAATAGGTCTCAATAGAATACGCCATTTTACTTGTAAAATCGCTCCTTGTACGAAAGATTACTGGAGAAGAATTACCAGCGGTTTATTGACTGCAGAGAGAGAGAATTCTGGAGCTTTCTGTTCGAGTTCTCAGGTAAAGAGGAACTTGGAAAACTATCATAAATACTCCAAGGTTAGAAGTTAGCTATTAGTAAGTCAATCTATTAGTTTTTTTTATAACTTTTTTCTAACTATCGTAAGCATTGAGTTGGATCCATGTTGAAAGGAGCATTCATGTTTTCATCTGCTGACACGATTTGATGAAGTTTCAATAACATAATTTACAAATAAGGTTAGAACTGTATACTTTATAATTGTTAGTAATATCATTTCTCTTGTGGAATAGGATAAGAAAGAAAAAACTCAATATACCACAAGCAATCATACTAAAAAGACTTAAATCTTTAACAAACTGTCATTATGTGTCCTGACATGTAATGTAAATTACAAGTAATTTTGTATTTTTTTTTTATATACTGTATTTAAAGAGGGAGAAAGATAATTATTTACTCCAGGCATCATGTGCAGTCATTAAAAATTAATTAATTTATTTTAACCAAAAGAATGGAGACATAATAATAAATTTTCTACAAAAATTAAAAAGGGGGGTGTTTTAAAAGGGCGGATGGGGAAATGCTATAAAAAAAATAAAGAAACAAGAGCATGATAGGGATGACAATAGTAGGTTATCATCACTACGTACATAGCAGCACCGTGAAGAAAAACAATATCATTTCATCCCTATCATTGGCTCTTGTTTCCTTTAGTTTTATAGCAACATCCCTACATGTTTTTATTTTTGTAGAATTTTTTTTATTACTAGTTATATAATTACTTGAGGGATCAGGTATAACCATCTACAGTGAAAGTAATGGACATCACTGCCGACCAATTCATAATTATTCTAAAATGATACTATAGTTTACTGTTAGCTTTGTTCTAGGCTATATATATAATATATTATATATATATAGCTATGATTGTTACTATTGTATGTCAATAAAAACTTGTGATGGAAAATTTACATCATCTCTGTAACTCCATGGCAATGCTTTTTTCTTAATAGGAAGACAGGTCAGATTAAACTAAATATAGCAGTAAAATATGTCTATAATGGTAAAAGTTTATACCATCATTACAATTGTTTATCAAACATTGAGGTTTTTATGGTAAAAATATACATTTCATTTACTTTCTTGGACATGTTTATTATGTTGGGTAAATACTTCATACTGCCATATATTCACAAAAAAATGTACATCTGAATGTATTTTTCCTTCCCAAGAATACATCAGTAAATCAATTGGGGTTTTCTCTAGATAATAATTACTTTATTACTTTATTTACTTTATTACTTATTACTGATTATATAATAATAAAAGTATTAAATATATATTTTTTTGTGATTTGGAGATATATGTAGCCTAATAATAAAAAAACACATACTCTTGAAATTCTTGTAGATTACTAATAATTTCAATAATAATTTACCTAAACTAATTTGTTCATCTGTCAATCTTTGATTCCATTCCTTTTCTACAGGATGATCTTACGTACACACATCATGGTAAACAAAATTGTTCCTCAACCTGGATCTAGTTCACAACCACACACCACTTATGCTAGCTCTCACAGTACCTTCATAACTTTTAAATTTGACAGTGCTACTGTTACTTAATAGTATGTTCTGATGATAAAATGTTCTTGCCATCTCCCCTAGACTCATATAATGGTAACCTCATTCATGTGAGGTTGATAACATTTGTCCCTGAGTCCTTCATTGAAGATAGCAGATGAGATACCACTCTTATCCTTCATTTTTATCTGGTCCCTTAATCAATACTAGCTGTCCATATAGTACATAATCAATTTACACAAATACATAACGCAAACACACTGATACACTACCATTTTCTATGTATCAGTACTATCAACAGCCCACTGATATGGAATGTTTGATTACTGCTCACAAACCTCTACTCAGCAATGTTTTTACAATTATACTATACCCAAAAGCCATAGATTTACATTCAAAACTCATGCATAATGTGTTAGACACACTTACTTTTAATTGCTGGAGGAAATTTAACATTAACAATAAGAAAATTGTCTTGTTAGCTGGAATATGAAGAGGTCTATCCTGAGGAGGGTTGCTATGTATATAACTGTTCAGAACCTTAAAAAGTAATTCTATCACGAATGTTAGTATTTTTATGGAGAAGAAGGTTATAGTTGTCATTAATTAAACTATGGATTTAATTAAAAGTTATAATAATATAGAAATTTTTCAAAATTATTTACATTGTAAATTTATATATGCCTAAAGTATACTTTATATTTTATATTAATAAAACCACCAATGTTAGCACAGTATAATAATTGAATTAATACATAGTATAGGATGGTGAATATAATTATTATAACACCTTTGATGCACTATTACTAGATTGTAAAGGTAATGGAATATCCATAATTTATATAAAATATTATATGTGTGTAATTTAATGACCATTTAATACATTAATATACTATGTTTATATAATAATTTATCTTTATAATTGTAGTACATGAATATTACCTAACTTAACATGGTTCAAAAGTATGTGGAAGTTAGAGTATTAGGTACTAGTATAGCGAAATTAGTCAACTATCACTTAATTCTACTAATCATATGGACTCTATTAGTATAGAGACTTTAAAACTTGAATCCAATTATTTCAGTATCACAACTATTGGTTCACTTGTAAGTGTTTTGAATTTAGAAGATGGTTATAATTATTATGGATTCTAATTATAATCCGTATTTGAATAATATTAATGTTATGATAATGTTATTTAATGGTATAAATGGAGTTGATAAATACATTATTAATATCTTAGTCATTCAGAGAGTGACTTTTTAGATATCAGGACTTGTTTTTGTCTTTCCTCTTATGCATTACTCCACCCAGGAGGGAGTATCAATACATCCATTTTATTGAAAAAGTTGTGACTGTATATAAGTCCCTTTGTAGTCCTCATCAACAGGTCTTACTCCTCTTCATATTCTATTCATTTATTTACTGTTCAGGACTTGCATTTAACATCACTTTGATCTTTATAAATCCTCAGTTTGGGATTCTTTCGAGACCATTTGATTTTTTAGTTTTGAGTTCCCACATCAACATTACACCTCAATTTTGTGCTGTGTATATATAATTATACAGGTGTACATGGTTTAAAAAAACCTTACCTTTTACCTAGTTCTGGGCCCCTGTCTGGATGTTCTACAACTTTCACTTCTGATATCTATAAACAGTAAAAAAGTCAATGAGCAAGGACAAATATGTGAATGTTAAGGTTTTCTTAGCATCGAATGATTGTATATGATATTCAACATCTAAAACTAATTTCAGATAGTTTTCATTTACCAAGATTCTATTAGATGTTCACAATTATTTCCGATAATACAAACGCATATGGCTTGGAGTGCAATCTAATTCAGTTGAATTTCATATGTATATCTAATTATTTAATAAATTTTAGACACTTTTCAGATATTTCAATACAGTAGTAAAACAGTCGCATCATCAGTGTCTGCTCACACTTTAACACTGGCTAAATTCACCTGTGTGTTCACTCATTGATTCTTAAAACAGTAAGCGAGATATCGTAAACTACTAAACATATATCAGTTTAATGGTCGTCATCAGTACTAACTATTAAAAAATAGGATAAGTGTTCATATACTGTGATCTAGTTTAGTTAAGTGGTTACAAGAATGTGAATTTTAATATCTATTATTTGTTATATATATTATTATTCCTAGATATATTATATAAACCAATTAACAGAACACTTGTACCCTTATAGGATTTCATTCATTGAAATTTACTTATTTTGATGTTAAATTAATATTTCATATCCTGGGCTGCTCCATCATTCTACATATTCCAGAGGACACTATACAACATATCATGTTTATGTTTAAAGTAACAATGGTTCTCTATAGTATCGTGAATATTTTAAAATTAATACAACTGACACATTTTATAATAATAAATGTTCTAAAATAACTTCACAATCTGTGATATTTATACTGTTATTGTAACAGCTTTTACTGAAACATACATATCAATGATGTTAGTTCACAGGAGAAGTAAGATGACGAACATATAGCAAATACACTGTTACACTCTATTGCAAATTACATAATTGAAATATAAAATTATACTGTAATATTTGTTGACGCTGACGACAAATTAAATACACAGTTTAAGTTAAGGTATAGTATCTTATTATCTACCGTTAAATTCATTAATTCTACTTAATAATATACAAGTGGTACTCAGTGAAAAATGCCTGAACTCTTATTATAAGAGAAAAGTTCTCTATTCATTAGTTTAAGCCTAATAGCTATAGAGTGTTTGTCATTGTTGCAGAAATGATATCTCATCTGGTTGGTAAAGTCTTCAATGTGTGGATTTTTCATGTTCAAAGATGCTATAACTAACTCTTGAGATACACAGTCAGTGCAATTGACTGGGTTTAACTTCTAACAATTTCTGACATTTATGGCACATAACGTACTTTATCGTCTGACCTTATATTATTATCAAAAATCTGTTTTCTTTTTTAATAGTTGTTCAACTTTTCAGGCTGATGACAAGGTCTTGATTATGCATATATAGAGACATGTTACATGTAGTGGAGGTTATTTGTTTGATTGATAAGAAATTGTATATGATTAGTACAATGATCTTACAAAATGGTGCGGGTATGGGATATTGTAAATTTGCAAAAAACCAATGCTAAGAGAAATGGTGATAAATTTATAATGAGTTCCAAAGTTGCTATAATCCACAGCATTCATAGTAAGATTTTTATGCCTTTCTTACTAGGTCTGGCTGACTTTTTCCATTCAGGAATATAATTTTTATCTGCTAGTAGTTTGTTATGTCACTCTATACAGGACTTGCATACTAATTGATCTAAGAATACCTTCATTGATATCATGTGATCGGGAAACTCTTCATTTGTCTAATGAGATGAAGTGGAGGGATACACATTGCACAGGGAACATTTGCTTCTCAAAAGGACAGTTGCCTCTTTGCAATGTTTCTTGCAATTGCTTCATTTCCATGATCTACAACATTTTACATAATAAATACTTTACTAAAAGTAGCATTTTTCTTACCTTAAATTCCAATACAACAACTCAGCTATGCAACAAAGGATATATTTCAAGAAATGTGCATTAATTCAAAATTATGCACAGTAATAAACCTCTATTGTTTGTACAGGAAGATCCATCTATTAACAACTAATGACTGTAGTTTAGTTCTGCAATTGACAGAAACGCAATTAAACGGAAATAATATTCAAGTAAAATTAACAAGTTGTTGTACATCTCAAGAAGAATTTGGTCATGACTTCATGTTTAGCAGGGAGTATAGCTTATTGATTGATACGTTTGTTGTTAAAATTTCATTACGAATAATACAACAATAATGAAATTATGGAACAAAAAATTATGAATTATTAATAAATGAAGTTCTGCATTGATGTCAATGACTTCCGGTTCCATTGCAACGTGTTATGTTTTGTTTTCTTAATTAAATGACAAAGTTGTCAAGTCAACACATCTACTGTAATAAATCAAAAATGCGCCAAATACTTCCTATGATTTTTATTATAATAAGTGATAGCCTGTTTACTGCCTAATAGATATGGATGAAGTTATCTTAAAGGAAATTTTCATTTATCTTCTTGTGATTATTATATCTGTAAATGGAATTAGTAAGTTTTAACTGATCATTACCCATGGGTTTATTGCTTAAATTACAAATATCACAGTAGCCATGGAATACGAACTACGACAAAAATAGCCGCAAATTGACGATTATTGTACGTTCAAAATTCACGGTTTACCACAATTCACGATTATTGAAATTCAAAATTCACGATTTTACCGGAAATTCGCGATTATCACCTTCAAAATTAACGATTTTACTGTCAATTTGCGATTATTGCAATTGCGAATTCATGATTTTATAATGAGTTTTGATATCGATGATACTGGTCTTTCCTTCTAATTCAGTGGGATCCAGTAGGCGTCACAATTGGAGGTGGCGATGTACAGAATGATTCTCTTTTTATATTACATACTGCTAATGTGACGTTCTCAAGATACTATTTGATCAGTTGACTAGGTCTGGTATGCCGACGATTCAACTGCTGGTGTCAGTTATGGAATACAAACTACGACAAAAATAGGCGCTCAATTTACGAATATTGTAGAATAATTCACGATATTGCATATTCAAAAACTCATTGATTTACTGGGAAATTCGCGATTATCATTTTTTCTCACAATTTGCGATTTTTACTGTGAATTCGCGATTATTCGGTTCACGATTTTACCAAAAATTTTCGATTATTGCAATTCATGATTTAATAGTAAATTTGAAATTCTCGATGAATAGCCAATTTCTAGGTAAAATCCTCAAGATTGTCTGACAGTATGGTAATACCATAAATCATTATAATAATAATTTACAATATCCACACTCAATAGTTCCACCCTATAGTAAAGAAGAATTAATCATATTCATGACTATTAGATGTTATTATTATTATATTATTATTATTATTATTATATTAACTATTACTCTTATTACTATAGTATTATAGCCTACAATTGAAATAACTGAGACGCACACAATCACAAGAACTACTGAATAACATTAAATGAAAACACAAATGACTCAATAACAGTATAAGAATATACAATGATGAGGTAACAAAACTCACTCACTAAACTGACTGAAATGCAAAATGAAAAGACTTAAATACAAACATAAGTTATGAATATTTATAAGTTACTAAGGCACAATATATAAAAAATACATTGTCTGTTAATACCTAGCTATAGTACAGTAGCAGAAGTGCATTGGAAAATGTTTCAACCAGATTACATAGAAACATCAAAACTTATGTCAACTCAGTACATAATAAATTACATAAATACTGAGTCATTGTAATTTCAATCTTTGTTAACTTTAGGCTGTGATGGAGACAATTAAGATAATTATATAATGGATCGTAAGCATACTGTTCTGTAAATTATGTTGATTGATATTTAGCAGAAAATTAGAGGACAATGACATACTACTTCCATCATTTATATCTGAACCAGTAATAGATAAGGATGATATATTTTGTACTGAACAAAAATGGGGCAAGGAGTTTTACTTTAAAAGTTATCCAAACTTTAGACATGACAAATCAGATCAGTATATTGTTCATATACGTGAATACTGTTGAACAGAAAACGTAGCTATCTTCACGTTATACTAGAGAATCAATAGAATGGATATACAGACACAACCAAATAGACTTTACAGAAATAAGTGAAAAAAGAATATAGACAAGAGCATCATAAACAAGAACGACAACAACAATACACGTGCTAAGTCACACATTATATACACAGTCAAAGTTCATGATTATATGCATCTTCCTACATGTTCTAACAAAAACACTGACCTTCAATGCAGCCTCATATCCCAAAATAATACAAATCTCCTTGTAGTAGTGTTATGTGCTGATGAGACATTAATTAGGCTTCTGCAGCAAATAAGGAATGCACATTACGTGCAACAACGCGGTTTTAAGATCCGCCTACAGGAATGTGCTGCTAACTTCACACAAAGTTTTCAAAAAGATAGATAATGAAAGACATTCTTATTTTGTTTGTGATTATAACGGTCTGTGAATGGAGCTAGTAAGTTAACTAAATCATTAATATATATTAATAATTTCTATATTTCAGATATCACTGTAGCTCCTTTATCAGTTACCGCTTCAATTTACACACTGGCTAAATTTACATGTGAAGGTACAGGAGATATACTGGAATGGACAGTACAAGGTCACTCACTCACTCATCTTACTAATCAGGATATAGAGAGATATCAGTAACTACTAACAATATATCAGTTGATGTGTGGTCATCTGTACTAACTATAAGAGCACTACCTATTAATGATGGATAACTGTTGGATGTGATTTGGTCAGTTTTGATCCAGCTGGTTTTATGCAAAAAGGAGCTACTTTGATTATTAAAGGTAGACATTCAATATTGTTACTTTGTTATGTTTTGTTATAATGAACATAACAATTTTTTGTTACACTTCAAAGGTATTTCATCTGTTGAGGTCTATTTATTTTGATGTTAAATAATCTTACATTAACCTGGTCTCCTCCCTCATTTTACTCTGATGATATTCCACAAAGGAGTATTACAATATACCATGTTATTGTTCAGAATAAAGATAGCTCTGTACTAGTGAATACTAATACAACTGATACATCATATAATAATGGATTTTTTAATAACTTCACAGTCTGTGATATTTATACTGCTATTGTAACAGCTTTTATTGAACAATACAAATCAATTGATGTTACCTCAACAATAGAATACACTGGAAGTTAGTTTACAAACATATTATCAATATAATTATATTCTATTACAGATTATACAATTGAAATACAAAACTATTTTCTAATTTTAATAACTATGAAAATAATTTCATTACTCATTTAAGTTAAAGGTACAGTATCTTGTTGATAATTAATTTTTTTCTTTCTTTCAAGGTCAATGGTACACCTAGACTGTGTAATAGTATGTTATTTGGTACAACTGAAATATAACAGTATTGTGACAATTTATCAACTTCAATATATTGGAAACACACTACTAATAACAATGATGTCATTATCTGTTATAATATAACTTCTCTGAACCAGTGAGTAACTTCACTTTTACTGTATACATTACGGATTCTTTTAACAACACTAAATACCAAGATCATATCATGTTTAGTGAGTTAATATATTTTATGATTGTATTATGAGGAGCCAATGCATGCTTCATATAGCAACCTATCATGTTCAAGGACTCACTCTACAGTACTACTCTGATAATGGATCAGTGTTGTAGAGTGTAGGTTTGCTGAGAGATCTACTGCTGATGGATGTCATGTGATATTTAGAGAGAAAGGAACTGTCAAGTCTATTAATATGAGTAAATTCAGTATAGAGGAGAGTACAGTATACCAGTATATAAACTCTACCAGTTAGTGGTAACTATACTGTGACAGCTCATGATATAGAGTGCAGCCTCATGATATAGAATGGTACTATATACTAACTACCCATCTGTTGTGTACACTCAATTACTGGAATATATCTTACTACCATTACCATCTCTTATTGAGACTGTTATTGCTACCAGTAAGTAGTGTACTACTAATTTACTGTACTATATGAGTCTTACTAGGACACAATATCAAGTGATATGACAATATCTCTGATCAATGAGATTACTAACACTAGTATAATGACAGCATCATACTCAATAGAACTTACTAGTGGAATAACAAGTAAATATATACAAAAATATATTGGCTATATTATATTATTAGTATTAGTTATTGTTTTGATTATTATAACTTTGTATACAGCTACCAATCAGTCTATGTTCATCCTCATTACTATTACTAGTAGTACAGTCAGTATTGTAGTAATAATTGTTATTACTATAATAGTGATAGCTACTAGTATTACTGTATATTGGAGGAAGAAGAAGAGACAGCAATATGAAGTTGGAGGTAAGAAACAAAGAAACAATATCAATTACATAACAATATTGTTCTCTAGTTGATCAACAAGCTATCAGACATAATCTAGCATATGAAGAAGGTAATTTATATAGCTGTATCAAATATCACATGTTATAGTTCCATTGTAGTCTATATAGTTGAAATGAGAAGTAGAAAGAGTGGAGTTAGAGAGTAATCCATCATATATAACAGTACAACCTAGTAGGACATGTACTGATGACTATGAAAATGTTATGGCGTCGTCAACAACACATTATATTGACTTCACATACAACATTCTTATTTTTTGAATTGACAGCAGAAATTTTTGATATTTTTGTACATTGTTTTCATTTAAATGTGCAAATTATGGTGTCTGATGTAATCTCAATTGCTGATCACATGCATGGTCCAGGTTCTAATGCAAATTTTACCAATATTTGGACTTCCTGACTATTCAAGTCTAATCATATGGAATACGAACTACTACAAAATAGGGTCGTCAAAATTCACGATTATTACACTCAAAATTCACGATTTTACTAGTAATTCACGATTATTGCATATTCAAAATTCACGATTTGACTGTGCTTTGTGAACCTTGGTCGTCTCGTCTCTGTTCTCCGACACAAGAAAATCAGTTTTTCATAAGTGGCATAACTATTATGGTAAGCCACCTGGGAGTGCATGTACATTAATTAATATGCTTACGATATATTATTTCGTCACTAGGTGACTAGTACCTAGAAAAGCGAATGTATTATTTATAATGGTTTTACGATGTTAATACATTAATAATACAATCATGGATTAATTGTCATCACATATACAATTGTAGAAAAGTGATGTATTATTTATATTGGTTTTACAATGTTAATACATTAATAATACAATCATTGTATATAATTATATTGATGATACAATGTAAATCATTGATGATACAATCATTGTATTTTTTTTAATATTAATTTTAATGTAAATATTACAATCATAAGATTATTGTCAGATATTTTTCTCACTAATATGTGTATAATTGTAAAATTTCATCCAAAAAACCATCAATATTACATCCATTGGTAAATATGCATACATATATAGTAATACAACTGATGTAAATATATTATTTTCCAAACATCGTAAATAGACTTTTTTCCTGTGTCTAATGATTATTTTAAAATTCTCTTTTTATTTTTGTTTAATAACTTTATCATTAGATAAAGTTAGACATGACACTTAAAGTGAGAAGTCTACGAAGAGTCAAAATGTAACTCATATTTACTTATATTTCTGAATGATGAGTTGATATGCGAAAGATAAATATATAAAATTTGTAACTTTAGCGAAGGGAAATTTCCAAGTAAAATAATTGGACACACTCTAACTACTCCACAGCTATATATATATAGATATATATATATATATATGGATTTTCAAGATAAAATAAGGCTCAGTCAAGCCTATTGTTTAGGCAGTGGTTAACCGTCCGCCAGCCGGATCAAGCACTAACCGTCCGGTAGTATGATATACGGACGTAAGCGATTAGTATTACGAATGATACAACGTTCTCGACCTTTTCAGCTCTTTCGAGAACTAAAATAACAGAGTTTGAAAAGACTAATTGGTAAAGTGATACTTAAACATTCACTGCCAGTTTAAACAAACCAATTTCACGAAAAGCTTCAGTTAGAGGTTCCCATGATGCACTTTTAATGTTAACTGTCCATTTTAGTAGTACTTTCTAGTACATTGTAGTGGGTCATGATGCCTTTGTCTCAACGTGTCTAGTTGACCAACTGTAAGACCAAGTTCATAGCCAAAATAGATCACTTTCCCTTAAAGTTATCTTCACTATATATGATACTAAATATCTCTCCAAAGAAGAATTCTGTCTCTAATGATATATCTGTTATGGTACAATAGTAACTGTTCATACCTTTACAAAGATAAATCTTGATCTGCTTCTGAGTATCAAGCAATGAACAAATGACAAAGCAGCTGTCAGAAGTAAAGAAAGACGCTTATTGTCTGTTGAATTTGATAATAAATATAATAACAAAGATTTAACAGTGTATACATGTTGTATCTGTATTACGAGCCGTCAGAAATATAGTATATTTTGGACAACAACAAAAAACCAAAGAGCATTACAGAAAAATAACAACTACCCAACACTGGGAAGACTGACTAAGAGTAGAAAACCAGAGCATTATATACCACCATTAACAATATTATACAAGTTATTAATAAACTTTATAACATTAAACTTGGTGACATAGGGTCCAAAGTCAATTGGTCGACAAGATCATTGTGATCGACGAATCAGTGGTATTGGGAATGGTGGCTCCTGAACTGTAGGTACGGTAGGAGTTTGTGGAGGACTTGGTGGTCCATCCAATCTTGGAGGATCCATAATCACTTACAGAAATGTTGACTGGAGTGTTGGTATTTTCAACCATTGGTGCTGTTAAACTTGTTTGTGGTGGTGGCCAATCTTCAGTATCATATGTTTGAGAAATTTGTACTCCCACAAATAACGAGATCTGAGTTGATCGATATGTCTTCGCAACATAATTCCATCATTACTCTTCACTAATATGAACATGGTCCTGTTATCTTAATAACAGTTTGTTGGAATCCAGACTGTTTTTTCCACAATAATTGCAAGCAAATAATGAGTCTCCTACAGAGAACTTTTTACATTTTGAAGCTCGACCAGGGTTTGACCATTGCTGTGATTTTTTCACTCAATTTCTCTCTCAAATCTGGATGCAATAAATCTAGAGTGTTTCTAAGTTTTCTTCCCATCAAACATTTCAGCAGGTGACAACCCAGTGGACGTTTGTGGTGTGATACAATACTGGAACAACATAGTGTTAATTCTTGTCTGGATGTCACCATCTAACTTCTTGACATACTTTTGAAATCTGGACTGCCCTTTTTGCTAATCCATTTGAGCTTGCATGATAGGGACTGGTCTGAATGTGTTCTATTCCCAACGAAGCAAGGAAGGATTTGAACTCTGAACTGACAAAACCTGAACCATTGTCCGACACTAGTTGTTCAGGACAACCATGTGTGGCAAAAATTGAACATAGTACTCAAATAGTGGCTTCACTGGAAGTTGAGGGTACTATATGGACTTCTAACTATGAATCTATTAATATTAAGTAGTACTTGTTGGGAAAAGGTCCAGCATGATCTATGTGAACTCGTGACCATGGGTGTTTAGAAGTTTCCCACATGAAGAGGTGCTCTTGGTGGGTTTGTTCGATGCAGCTGGCAAACATAACACTTGTGAACCAGGTCTTCAATAGCTTGATCAATACCTGGCACCAGACATATTACCTAGCTAGTCCTTTCATTTGACAGATACAAGGATGTGAAATATGAAGCTACTTCAGGACTAACTCTCTTCCTTCTTTTGGAATGATCACCCAAGATCCTAATAAAAGGACATCCATCCACTACACTAATTTCAGAGTATATGGGCAGAGCTCTGTGTCTGAGTCTTCTATGGCCAACCATCTTGAACCAATTTACACACTCGAGAGAGAATGGGGTCTTTGTCTGTCCACTGTTTTAGATGCATTGCTGTCGCCACATGTTCAGAAAGGTGATGAATAATGAACAGGACATCCCCAAGAATAGGAAACCTACTCTGGTGCTAAGGGTAGAGGCCAACGGCTTAATGCATCAGCATTGGACATACCGTGACCAGGTTGATGCTGAATAGTATATTGGTAAGTGGATAAAGTGAGTGCCCAACGTTGAATTCGTGATGAGGCCATATATGGAATATGAGCTGATTCATTTAATAAACGTTCTAGTGGTTTGTGATCTGAGTAGAGTGTGAAATGAGTCCAAACAAGTACTGGTGAAAATGTTAACAGCATATATGATCGCCAATGCCTCTTTTTTCTAATTGAGAGTGCTGCTTCTCTGCTTTCGCCAAGGTTTCGGGACATGTAGGCTATAGGTTTCTCAATATTATCTGATATTGCTGTGTGCCAATACTGCTCCAATGCCATAGGGTTAAAGCATCACACGAGAGTATAAGTGGTTTCTGCGGATCAAAGTGAACTAGGAGAGAAGAGGATTGGAGGAGTTTTTTGGTTTTCTGGTATGCTTGATCATGAACTTTTAGTCCATTGCCACTTTGAATCCTTACGGAATAACTGATAGGGGTGCCCTACAGGTTTTCTGCCTGTAAGAGTGAGATATATTTAGTAGCTAGTTCTGTAGCCATCTAGAGCTCGAATTTTGGGCTTTTGGACAACATGCATGACAATGAAACATTATAACAAAAAGACCACTATATAATAATATAAAAGTAATGATGCTAGATACCACAGGTACACTATTTTGTTGACTGTCTGATTTGTATTATTTTACCTAGATGAGGAGTAGTAGGCAAAGGTGATGATGATGAAAATGATGATAGGACAGGATAGAGAATGAAATGTATTTCGGTATAGAAAACACAGAGTAGGATATGTTAGGAATGAGAAATTTAAATGTTAGGAACGGAGAATGTTAAGACTTTAGATTTTTTAAAGTCAGAATAATAAATATAATATTCCCAAGGCTAATGATCTCTTCAGTTTCATGTGACAGCAATTTCATACATGCTGGCGGTTATTATAATTGACTATGATATTAATAAATGACTTTTATAAACTCATCAGTTAGTTATTTATTTCTTAAAATAAATCATTTTTTGTGCTGACTTGTGTACATTATATTAATCAATAGGAAAGGACTACTGTAATCAAGCTAGCCCAATATTCTGTTTTCACAGTCACCTGTACAAATTTAAACCTCTGAGTTCCATTTCAATGGTACCAGAACTAAAGGCATGAGTGAGTATGTGTGAAGAGAGAGAGAGGGAGGGAGAGAGAGAGGGAGGGAGGAGGGAGAGAGAGGCGAGAGAGAGAGAGAGAGAGAGAGAGATTACAGAAACCACCAATTTGACTTACTACTAATGGTGCAGAATTGGTCATTGCACTCACTGGTGTACTAGTATCTACTATATTACTAACAGTATTAAGAATTTTTAAAATTGTAAAGTTTTTAAATGGTGAGCTTTGATATATAGTTGTCTCTAACATCCATGAGATAAATGATTTTGTTGAAAAAGGCGTTATGTTATTTACTACAGCTTACATCAACTCCAGAAATATTGAGCATTGTCATTAAAACTATAAAACAAACAAAGGTCAGTTTAATAGAACAAGTGGGATTATTCAAATCTTGTACCTTGACATCAATAAGAAAAAAAAAGTGTTGTGGGTCAAAATGTTGACTGTTGACAAGACATCAAACAAATTATCTTATAAATTTTACTTTTTAGTATTGCCAATATAATGTTCTGAGAATGTTTCCATTGAGTGGAGCTATAGGTAAACTCCAGTTTATCATAACAGTTTTTTTCTTTTCCTGAAATGTATGGTAGCTTATCATAATTATAAGTAACAGATGTCTGAATTGTTGTCACAACACAAAAATCTTATGAACAGCTTCATAAAAGTCTCAGAGACAGTGATGGCAATGATGGGGGGGGGGGGGGGGGGGGGATTGACAATACTTATATATAAATCTAAATGTTCATTCCTTAAATGACATAGACAAAGACAGAGCCATGGTGTAGCCTTCAAGGTCAGAATTTGTCAAACAAACAGTAGATTCAGACACATATGGCAACCATGAAATTCATTAATTGATTGAGCATGCTTTCAACACTGCTAGTTTGTTTCTCTGCCTTTATAAACTTTAAATCTTTACTATTCTATAGTCACTTCACACTGCTAGCAAGGTTTCCCTCAGTTCAATGTCTCATTGTAAAATCAACAACATACCAAAACAGTTATAGGACAAATTTGTTTCATTTTTAACTTTTTGTTGGTCTAGTGATTGATGATATTAAACTTGGCTATGGATGTTTCTTCGATGCTATCAAGCTCTACATTATCGTCCTGATAATATCATGCTTTCAGCTTGTATTCAACCCCACTCTGTAATATATTAATCATAATCATGGCCCATTTACAACTCATACTCAGTTTCCAAGACATCTACAATAAATAATCATTATGTTTAACAAACATTTAGTATGTAGTGACAGATCATCATTAAACCATACCTTCTCTTCTTTCTGTTTATCATTATTAACATTATTCATGTATTTCATCTATTCATTAGATGGCAACAATAATGTTTGTTTTCATTATTTAAGTGTTATCATCTAATTATTTTTTCTCATAATTATGTATGTTTAGTTATGTGACTATGTATTTTAATAAATTGAAGTTAGGCCCAGACATCTCTAGTAGTAGTAGCTATAGCTACTTTTTCAAAAGTAAAAAACCTATGAAGCACTATTCTATCATAAATAAATAAAAATGAATTTTTAAACTGTAGTTTCAGGAGTATGTTTCTTATGAAAGTGGTATTCATACAGAAGTTTTTGAACATTGATAGACATTTATCTCACATTGAACTGTTGAGTTTCAGTGTGATCTAGAAAACATTTGATGTTTCTTCATGAACTGTGATAGGCTAAGTATAAAGGTTCAAAGCTTATATTATTAGTCAGCTTGCAAGCTGACCAGTGTCTCTGCAATTGCAGAGAGAAGAGAACTTAAATAGAGTTTTAAAATCAAAATATATAATTCCAAACCAAATATGACTATTTCTGCAAAAAATGATGCATGTAACAGCAGAATATATAGAGATGGCTAATAGGAAACACATGAGCAATATAAGTGATCTAACTAGACATGAGTACTGACATCATATATACTTAAAACAGAAATATATATTAGACTTGACAAAAAGTTTAAACCCATAAATTACATAATGGTTTTTTTTTTTTCCTCAACATTTGTCTGATCACAATGCAGTCTGTTGTCTTCCTTGGCAGTCATTTCCACCTTATAGTAATAAATAATGTACTGTCAGGATCAGAACAGTAACATTTAGAATCAATGCACAACAGACCATTAATATTAAATACAAGAAAAAAATCTATGATATATTGTTAGTACTACTATTGAAGTAACATACCTCATCTTGACTAATATTGTCAGTTTGTGGGATATCAATAATAAAATGAGCTGGATCTGTATCTTGAGGTGATTCTAGAGATTTGTTCCTCTTCTTCTTCCTCAACAATAAACACAAATTGTTATTCCTACTATCAATAGTCCATTCTCAATAGCTAATATAACACTTAATATACCACCAAATAACAATCAAATAGATATTCTCTAAAGCAATAGCACAAAAAGTCATATATATATATAAACTTATATTAAACTTACAGCATTAAATATTTCACTAATAATTTCTATCATAGTTGTATTGGAAATATCAATAGTTCCAATAGTGTCCCTAAGTACCAAATCATTTGATGTTGTGCCTATAATTATATATTGTAATACAGAACAATACAAATATACTACTTACTAGTAGGAACAACAGTCTCAGTAGGAGATGTAGTAGCAGTATGATGTACTTCAGTACTTGAGGGTACACAATGGATGGGTAGTTATAATAGTACCATCTATTATATCATGAGCTGTCACAGTATAGTTACCACTAACTGGTAGAGTGATATTCTGGATACTGTATTCTCCTCTATACTGGATTTATCTTATTAATAACTATCATAATTTCTTTAGAAGACTCTCTAAATATCACATGACATCCATCTGCAGTGGATTCTCAGCAAACTTGCACCCTACAACAACTGATCCACTATTAGAACAAGTTCTAAAGTGAGTTTCTTGAACATGTGGTAGATTGCTGTATATTTACATGTATAGTAGAATTAGTATATACATGTATCATTATACATAACAATTAACTTACAAAATGTGACATAGTTTCTGATCCTTGTGTTATTATATAAATCCATAATATATACAGTAAATGTATAATTGAGAGAAGGATGTAGTCCAGTTATATTATAAATATATGTTGTTTCATTAACATCAGTAACATTCTTAATATAAACATGATGATAGGTTGTTGTCTCATTGTTAACATTATCCTTTGTTATACCATATATGATACTATTACATAGGTGAGGGGAAACCTTTGATCTAGAAAATATATATTATATCAACATATATTTATATAGTTAATGTTTGTCCTTACATTGATGAAGAATTGTACTTGTATTACAGAGTTATTAAATTTCACATCATGGTAAAGTATTTTGATAGTATAATCTGATGTAGTAATACATTAAAAAGAAAAGTAATATAAACTTACTTCCATTTTTTCCTTTAGTAATAGTTCTAACAAGTGATTTGTATTGTTTAATAAAAGCTGTGACACTTGCATTGTAAATATCACACTCTGTAAGGTTACTGGGTAACAAATAGAGAGTACTGATTGTATTAACATCTGCTATTAGAGAGCCATCTTTACTCTTAACAATAACATGATATGTTGTGATACTCCCTTGTGGAATATATCAGAGTAAAATGATGGAGGAGACCAGGTTAACAAGTGACGATTCACAAGGTTTAAGATAGGAAGTAAGGTTTTTTACAGGTGAAACTCCTTCAATTGTCAAATTAGCTCCTATCTGCCTCTTGTCATATGGAATAAAAGTGATCATAGTACATTGAACAATTATCCCCGCATTATTAATAGGTAGTGCTCTTATAGTTAGTACTGATGACCAACATATCAACTGATATATTGTTAGTAGTTACTGATATCTCTCTGTTTTTATTATTGGAGATCAGCGTATGAATAACCCCCTACTGCCCAAAAACAGTTTTTCCCCTATACCCTCACAGGTAAAGTTAGCCATGTGTAAAGAGGAACAGATACTTTTGAAGGAGCTACTGTGATATCTATGTTATAAAAAAGAAAAAAATAACAATTAATTTTATATAACTAACTAGCAGCATTTGAAAGAAAACTTAGTAAAGCAACCAACAAGACTGTTAATTCCATGTTAAGTCTAATTGTGAGGTCCGACGTCTCTATTTAGCTTGATTCAACCACTAGTAAAATTCCTTCCTCTAATGGAAATTAATAACTATATTTAAAGTTTATAGTGAGAATCATAGCCTTAGTTTAGTTGCTAGGTAACAAGAGACCCACCTTTCAGAAAATGAAAACAAAATTAAATGTAAGCTTGATCGAGCGTTATTTTGACGAAATAATATACAAGGACGATATCGTAAGCTTATTAATGGACATGCACTCCAGGTGGCTTTACCAGAATAGTTATGACACATGTGGAAGCCTGATTTCTTGTGTCAGGGGATCAGAGACGAGACAACCAATGTTCACAAAGCATCATGAAGTGAGGTATATAATAATTAAGAGTGTACAATTTAATGTTACCTACATTCATAAGGTCTATTGACTTCATGGATCAATTATGGATATACCAAACATACTTTGAGGAATTTAGCAAATGTGTATATAAATACAATATAAATTTCAGTCTGACAAATCATTTCAGTTCAGAGAACATTTCTACAACAACAACTAAACCTCACTAAAAACCATTATCCAGATTTCAAAAAGAAAATTTTTTTGAATAATACTTATCAATGAAATATTCAAAAACTTATATTATGATAACCATATAGGCAAATACGTATTATTGTTATTGTGTTAAAATTCAAGTAGGCAAATGCAAGCAAACCCAGTTAAAACTGAGTTGGTAGCAACTACGCCTCACTAAAACTATACTTTACTAGCTCCATGTTTCAAAAAGAAAGTCAATGAAAAAATTCTTATTTTGCTGTGATTGTACGAACTGTAAATGGCAGCTCTTAAGTGTAATTGAATGACCATTAATACTGGTACCATATACATATTGTAGATATCACAGAAGCTCCTTCATCAGTTAACACTTCACTTTACACACTGGCTAACTTACCTGTGAGGTATAGGAGATTACCAGGATTGGTCAGACAAGGTCATTCACTTACTGATCCCAGTATCAAGACAGAAATATATCAGTAACTACTAACAATATATCAGTTTGCTGTGTGGTCATCAGTGCTAACTAGAAGAGCACTACCTATTATTGATTTTGATAAGTTTGGATGTGATGTTGTTCGGTTTGATCCAGCTGGTTTATTATATTTCAAAAAGGGGCTACTTTGATTATAATGGTGGAGATATCTGATATTTGTTATTCTGTTTTTTTTTCATTTTCAATTCAAAGATATTCATCTGTTGAGGGGCTATTAATTTTTTTGATGTTAAATACTTAACCTGGTCTCCTCCATCATTTTATCTCTAATTATATTCCAAAAGGAAGTATTACAACATATCATGTTTATATTTGTTAATTCAAGATGGCTCTCTACTAGTAAATGGTTAATACAAAACGATTGCATTCTATAATAATGGATTTTCTAATAACTACATTATTTGAGATATTTATATTGCTAGTGTTACAGCTTTTACTGAACAATACAAATCAATTGGAGCTAGCTCAACAAGAAGAATACTTTGGAAGTAAGTTGACACAATATTTTCAAATATAGTTGATTGATATTCTATTACAGATTATACAGTTGAAATAAAAAAATATATAGCATTATTTAATGATACAAAAAATAGCTTCATTATACAGTTTAAGTTAAAGGTATAGTATCATATTGATAATGAATTTAATGAAAAAATTTTTATTATTTTCAATGTGTCAATGGTACACCCTAGACTGTGCAATAGTCTGATATTTGGTACAACTGAATATAACAATATTGTGACAACTTTATCATCTTCAATATATTGGAAACCACACTAACTAATGATAATGTTTATTATCTGTTATAATATTACTGGTCTGGATCCATTTAATAATTAAAATTTTACTGTGTACATCACAGACAGACTCTTTAAGCAATAGTAAAGACCAACATCAAATCAGAATCAGTGAGTATACAAGAACCTTGCAACAATATACTTAAAACTCTTTTTCAGAAAACCTATCATGTCCAAGGACTCACTCTACAGTACTACTACTGATAATGGATCAGTTTCTGTAGAGTGTAGGTTTGCTGAGAGATCAACTAACGCTGATGGATGTCATGTGATATTTAGAGAATCATCTAAAGAAAAATCATGACGTCTATTATAATAAACTAAATCCAGTATAGAGAGAGAGTACAGTATACCGAATAGCAACTCTACCAGTTAGTGGTAACTATACTGTGACAGCTCATGATATAGTAGATGGTACTATTATACTACCCCATCTGTTGTGTACCCTCAAGTACTGGAGTATATCTTACTACTACCATCTCCTACTGAGACTGTTAGTACTACCAGTAATTAGTACTACAATATTATTATTTTATGATATCAATGTCTTTAGGTCACAGATCAGTGATATGAGAGTCTCTCTGATCAGTAACATTACTAATACTAATAAAGTGACAGTGACACCTCAATAGAACTACTAGTGGAATATATCAAGTATCATATTGTTAATTAATAGACAATTAATACTTTGTTTGTATACAGCTATCAATCAGTCTGTGTGTTCATCCTCATTGCCACTACTAGTAGTCCAGTTGGTGCTACAGTAGTTGTTATTATAATAATAGTGACAGCTGCTAGTATTACTTTCTATTGGATGAAAAAAAATGAAAGGCGTAAGACAATATGAGGCCTGGAGCTCAAGTAAGAAGGTAAGTTGGTTATTATTATATAAATATTATTCTATACAGTTGATCAGTTTGATCAGCAACTATCACTTATAATCTGCACATGTAGAAGGTAAACCATAATGTCTACCTTCATCATGTATTATCATCAATATGCATGCATAGTGAACAGAATTAGAGATAAGAAGTAGAAGAGGTGGGAGTTAGAGAGTAATCCATCATTATATAAAGTTATAACTTGTAGGACATGTACTGATGACCTATGAAAAAAAATTAAAGAAATATAACTATTGTGTGAGCAATGGATAATGTATAATTTATGAAAAAACATTATATACCAGGGTGACATATAACCTAAGTTATGTGGATTTTGTTGGATTTTTTTTTAAGTTTGGGTATTATCAATCACCATAATTTTGATTTTTTAAACTCTAATATCCTAATTGTTAAAAGATATGGAGAGAGACATCGGTTGTTAAGTATAATGCGTGGGGGGTTTCTATTGATCATATGTAGTTTAGAATAGGAGCTAAGGAAGAAAGAATTTTTTCAGTGATAAAATTTTAATCAATCTAAAGTATATTGTATTTATTTAAACTACACTCTTACTATTGTATCTAATAATATTGAAAGAGCTACAAGAGATGGTTTTTCATAATCCCGTTAAAATAATATGCTAGTGATATAAATGTGGTCATTACTTTTATACTTGTATCATATTTTAACAGATGCATTCTATATCAATATAAGTGACATGATGATGCTTGTCTACACTGTAGTAGTAATGTTTCTTGAACATAATAATTTATTATTGGATCTATTTGGGAAGTATATAACGTGAATATGATTAATAACTTACTCTTTTTTGCTTACTACAGGGTGGGGCGCTGGTTAACCTTTTCGTCTTAATATTTTGGACATTGCCTCTTTAATTCAATATTTTTTGTTGTCCAAAAAAAAAAAATAATTGTTTGTGGAAAGAAATCTCTGGTGAGCATATAATATTGATTGAAGGATACTAAAATAGATACAGTAGTATCATCTTGCTTGAACAAACTGATATAACAGTCGCAAGACGATTAACGTACACATAAAATGTATTATATAGTGAGCAATAAATAATTATGCAACGTACAAGTTTGGAAGCTGCTATATAAGTTAAAGCAAGATGTTGATATAACTATTTCCATGGTTACTGATCTGGCAGGAGAATAGATCTATCCCTCCTACTATTTTGCAATCTATCAAAAATTTTTTTTTTTTACATAAACAAATATTCTTATGTTTTTAATTAATTGATATTCTTATATCAATATATTTATTATATATAGTATAATATTATATATATATATATATATATATATATATATATATATATATATATATCTACTGTTGGTGTAAGCTCTAATAGGCAAAAGCATTTTGAAAAAGTTATAAATTACTAGTGCTCATGTGACCATAGCAAAGCAACTTGCGCTAGACTATATATAAATGCGATAAATATAACCCTCTCAGAAAGAAAGAAAGAAAGAAAAAGAAAGAAAGATACTATTGATTTGCATAACCCAAAGAGAAGAATGAGAAAACAAAGGATGATGTTTTCTGATAATCCACTGTCTTAGAGACTCTTTTTGCTACTAATTTAGAGTGCAGGTTTTTGACAGATCTATTGCTGATGGAGATCATGTCATATTGTAAAGAGTCTCTAAAAAAAAAAAAAAAAAAACTTTGAAGTCTATTAATACGTCTATTGATGGTGACTAAATCCAGTAATAGGGGAGAGTACATTTATACCATATATAACTCTAACAGTTTAGTGGTAACTATACTAAGTGATGCTCATGATATAGTAATGGTACTATTATAACTAATTTCCATCTGTTGTGTACCCTTCAAAGTACTTGATATTCTTACTAAACTTACATACTACCATCTCCTGGTAAGACCTATTGTAATTGCTTCCTAGCAAATAATGCTATAGTGTATATTCGAAAAGGGCCCTAGGAGATGAGAGGTTAATAGGTATGATAGGACATTTATTTAGACTTTTATGTTTTCGTCTGGACAACCAATACTAAATATTTTCTATAAACAAAACCAAGCTATATATACAAATACAACAACTTCAGATCAAATACATCTAATGAGTCCATAACAACAGCCAATTAAATAGCTGGAAAAGAGTCCTCACAACGATGATAATTGGTTGAAGGTTTTTTTTTGCAAGGTCTTCTAACTGGAGATCTCCTCAGCAGTAACAACATGGTTTATGTTGTTATTTGTTTTTAGTATTGGTGTCCAACAGATACAAAGTCTGAAATGTCCCCCCCCCCCCCCCCCCCCCCTAAACATATTGTATATTTGAGTTTTGTGTATTTTTCTATGATATGCAGGTACTACATTGAATGAAAGATAGTGTGTCTCTCATCATGTGATATTACCAGTACTGCTAACATAATGACATCTAGAGAACCTATAGGAATATCTGATAGTGAGTTGATGTGTATGAGTTACTTTCATATTGATTGTTTGTACTAAAAACGTTGTTTGGACCTTTCTATTTCATAGAATCATGTTTACTGGGTAGTTGTAGAGATCATGTTTGTCATTATTTATCACAATTATTTTTTTTTATTAATGAGGTAGTAGCTACAGAGATATAATGTGATACATGTTCTTTTAGATGTACAAATAGAGAGAGAAGAGATATTAACTTTCCACAAACTAAAAACAAAAACAAGTATGTAGACAATGCTATCTTGAAAAACATACTACTATCATATATCATGAGCGATGAAAATGGTTTTTTCAGCTAGTTACTACTTCTAATGAAATTGGTCATTCCGTACAAATAAGACGAGGTAAACAAATCTTTGTTACCATTACCAAACTAAGCTAATAGTGTTCCCTTTGTGTTGAAATGAGGTATAATATGTAAACCAACAAGAAATTTTTAAATAGGAAAGTTGTTTGTTTGTTAGAGACAAGCCCATATTAATAACTCTCACTCGCTAATGTAAAAATGTTGAAAAGATCTTTATTGACTGACCTGTATATTGCTACCTAAAAGACTAACATTTATGTTAGTTGCAATTTGTAAAATGTGCTTCACTAAATGTGTTAGCTCTTTTCTATCCTAAATATCATGAACATAAAAATAGTATTATTGATATTTTGGGATCTCCATGAATGTTGATACTTTTACTAATTACTACAGGATGTGGATTTTTTCACATATTTATCAAAAGATATTCAAGAAACTCCCAAGATGATTACAATGTAAGGCCCAAAATCCAGTCAAATGTATTACTAATTTAATTACTTAATCTCTTTTCAATTTTACAGTTTTACAAAATGTATGAACATAAGATATTTATGCATGAAATCTGAGCCTTGCATATATCCATATGTATGTCTGAATGTTGTAATTAGTCATAGTGATATATATACATGAAACATGTATATAGTGTCTGTGTGTCTTCATATATAACTTTAAAGGGGTGATGATAAAACTAATTTACCTATGTTTAATAGCTGAAACACACAATAATTCACCAAACAATACAATGATTGGATGTTGTTGGTTGAGTTTTCCAGCTTGCTATATACAAGGTCTCAACTTTACAAGAACTTCAATGTTTATTGAGAAATTTTCATTTCGAACAAAATATAGATAGGAATGTTTCTCTTATTACTGTCTTCTTTCTTATATTATATATATATGCAATTTGTGAATCCCTATTTCTGTTACCACTATCATTTCTGAGGTGTCATATCATGAAGTTGCTTGAGAGATGTCTAAATATAAAAACATGTCTTACTCTTGTAGATATTACTAATAATATCATGCTTCTAGCTTCCATAATCACACGTCATTAGTTGAAGTAGAGTTCCCTTACATGAATACTTCCATGCAAGTCATTATTATGTTTTTTTCTTTCATTCAATAGACATCCTCTCAACTTGTGATGAAAGCCCTACCTTCTCTCTTAGTCTGCCAACACCCCCCCCTCCTTATATATCTAGTGACACACATATAGTGATCCACAGTGCTTGGAGATAAATAGGTAAATGTAATTGATTGAATGTGTTCGTTTATTTTTGTACCAAAGGATAAACTCTCTGGAAATCATTTCTCCGTGATAATGACATGTGTAACTCAATAAAGATAACCTAATAAAGACTACCTGATAAGGGATGCTAGAATTAAAGTGAAAGAAATGGTTTATTTGAATGAGTCCTTTAACTTTAAATATATAGCTACCTATGTGGACTTTTTCATGAATACTAGTGTTAATTTTTGCATCTTCTTTATTTCTTATTGAATACAAATGTACTTTTTACTTTTCATTTGATGCCTATACAATTAAGTCTACATTATGCTACAATATAATAAATACTTTGTTAGTTTGTATATTATGTTGTTATACAAAAAGTCTTTTATAATGAGTATTCCCTAATAAAGTTTAACCCTTAATGATGGAAAATACTATGATAAAGAGGAAGACCAAGTCTTGTGTCCTCTCTTGATAGTTAATTATTAATTTCATTTCACTTGATCAATTCACTAATTATAGAAATTAATGTTTGATGTATAACTTTCTCACATCTCAAATACAAACATTTAATATATATATGCAGCTGGGTTACTATCAATAATATAATATTTCAATATATGACATTATTACATACTACATTTAATTGACAAAACAGAAATATATCAATTATGTTATATTATAGATATTATAATAACCATAAAATTGATGTTACTCATAATGACATGTATAGAATACTTACCTGATAAGTGTTATATAAATTACCATATTAGTGCTATAGTATAGACTGTTTGTATAGGCATATTATATTAATATTAGAGTTTATTATCGATGAGGGAGATCATTGATATTACTAATATAGGTTCATAATTGAAGGTATGGGTGGATCTCCATTATACCATTATCAGTAATTAAGGATGATATATTGGTCATAATTTTTTGAACTGAATATACAATAGCCAGTAGTTGACTCTCTTGATGGTAATATTATTGTGGTGTTGAATTTCAATTACGCATTAATAAATGTTATCAAAATAGTTTTATAAACTATTACAAACTTCCCAGTTAATACACTATTGATAGATATTGTACTATACTAATATATATATATTGTATGTGCTATATATCATAGATACTATATTATTCAAGGACTATATATGTAGTAGTAAATACTACTAGATATACAATATACTGTAATATATAGATGTATCAAAAATGGAGATAACTGAAATCATTTGTGAGAAATATCTTATGAAATTATCATTACACCACTTGGTTTATAAATGAAGCTGGGTAAGTTATATATATTCTTGTTTCTATTTTATAATAATATAATTTATGTTATAGCTGTGATCACAGTAGCTCCTTCATCAGTGTCCTAATCCAACGTTTACTACAGTGGGCTAACTTTACCGGTGTGGGTACAGGAGATATACTGTCCATGCGACAGTACAGGGTAGTTTCCTCACTGATCCCAGTACTCAAAACAGAGGATATCAGTAACTACTACTAACATATATCAGTTTGATGTTGTGGTATCAGTACAAATAATCTATAAGAGCACTACCTATTATAGTGATGGGTAAATTTTTCATTGTACTGTAATCAGTTATATAATTCCCCTTTGATTTAAAAAGAGAGAACTGTTATAACATATCATAGGTAAATAAAATATTATTATTTAGTAATACAGTAATGTAGTGATTGTATAAAAATTTCTACAAGTGATAAGACAATTAAAAACACAAATAGTTGATAATAATTGTTTTCGTAATTTAGGTGTAACACCTTGTCAACAAAAATTGATTTAAGTGTTACTAACAATCCTTCCATAACCTGGTCTCCTCCATCATTTTTGTACTCTAATTATATTCTACAAGGAAGTATTACAACATATCATGTTTAGTGTTAAGAGTGAAGAGGCTCTATAATAAGTAGATGTTTCATACAACTGATACATACTATTCAGTTACCTAGTAAACCTCTCTATAACTGTAATTCTTATAATGTCAGTGTTATAGCATTTATTGAACAATACAGGTCATTAGCTACAACTATTTCTAAACAAAAGTACTGAAAGTAAGATAATATTAATTATATATATTATAATATTACTACATTACCCCAGATATATACTATTGAAATACTAACCATATTTGTGAAGTTTAATAACTTAGGAAAACAATTCTATAATAAAAGCTACAATTTGCTATCAATGTAAGGACTATATTTTTTTAATTAAATATACTACAAATAGTTTTTAATTATATATATTTTCTAGATCAAAGGTGTCCCTCACCTATGTAATAGTATCATTATATGGGTATAACAAAGGATAATGGTTAACAATGAGAAACAACCTATAATCTATGTTTATATTAAGAATGTTACTGATGTTATGAAACAACAATATATTATAGTATACTGGACTACATCCTTCTCTCAATATACATTTCTACAATATATTATGGTATTTATTTAATAACACAAAGAAAGAATGAAGATCATGTGATATTTTGTGAGTTATTAAAATTTATATATCTTCCATATTCTACTTATCCCGTATTCCATGTATATAGGCAATCTATGTATGTTCAAGGACTCACTTACAGTACTACTCTGATAATGGATCAGTGTGTTGTAGAGTGTAGGTTTGTATGAGAGATCTACTGCTGATGGTTGTCATGTGATTTTAGAGATATCTTCTAAAGGAACTGGTAAAGTCTATTATATAAGTAAATCCACAGTATAGATGAGAGTATAGTTATATTATATATAACTCTACAGTTAGTGGTAACTATACGGTGACAACTCATGGATATAGTAGATGTACTATTATAACTAACCCATCTGTTATGTACTCAAAAATACTGTACTATATCTACTACTACCATCTCCCTAATGAAACTGTTAGTAATATCAGTAAGTACTATATACTAACTATATTATATTATTTATATTATATTATTACTAGATACAACATTAAAATGATGAGATCACTATTGTCATCAGTAGTAAGACCTCTAATATTATTTATAATAATGATATATATTATTATCGGTTACTTTATTAAGAGTAGAGACAACTGGTTTATATAACAGTCAGTAATATCATCTACTGTTGAGATATCATGGTATGTACGTAATATTGTATTAGTTATTATTATTATAACTTACTTTGTATACAGCTACCAATCAGTCTATGTTCATTCTCATTACTATTACTAGGTAGTACAGTCAGGATTGTAGTAATAATTATTATTACTATAATAGTGATAGCTACTAGTATTACTGTATATTGGAGGAAGAAGAAGAGGACAGCAATGTGAAGTTGGAGGTAAGAAAGAAAAAGAAACAATATCAAGTACTAAACAATATTGTTATCTAGTTGATCAACAAACTATTAGACATAATCTAGCATATGAAGAATGGTAATTTATATAGTTTATCAAATGTCATATGTTATAGTTTCCATGTATCCATATAGTTGAAATGAGAGTAGAAGAGTGGAGTTAGAGAGTAATCTATCATATATAACAGTACAACCTAGTAGGACATGTACTGATGAGTATAAAAAGTATTATAAATAATTATTGTGTGATCATTTGTTATGTATGACTATGGATATATATAAACCATGGATATGTGTAACCATGGTTACACGTGACTATGAGTACACGTTACTATATTTTGTGTGTTACTTTTTTAGTGCCAATTTTAATAATATTTTTGTGGACATCCAAAAATTAAAAATAAATAATAATCCAAGTAATAGTAAAATGATGTTAATACAAACATCTTACAATATAGACTACAATAATATATGATACTGTAGAGGATTATGTAGAGTAGATAGTATAATTAGATCATATAGTGGAAAAATGATCATGGAATGATGATGACTGTACATGTACATCTTCTGGGTTAGTCTTATCATTTATAATATATAGTGTGATATAATATATATAATCTAATATAATTATAATATAATATAATACATAGGAGGCTATATAATAATATATAGTATAATATAATACAATATAATACTAATTGTTGTTAATATATCTAGTCCCAAATAAAACCTTTTGTATATGAACAATAGTTGATTGTTATGAACATATATAGTATCAAATGATAGAGAATATGTTGAATTCATTAGAGACTCATTATTATGAGTTTTCAATATCAATTAATAAAGTGATATGCTATAGTTATAATAGTAGTATATAATGATCACTAATAGATTTTAAGAATCATTATTGATTATAATAATTGTAGTGATACATTACCTAAAAACTATCAATGCAATATTAATACATATTGGATATCACCCTCAGATATAAGTTCCAAAGGTCACATAATAGATCATGTTATAGTAATTATTATTATCTGGATAGAGAATATATTGAATTTATGGACTCATATTTTGATTTGATATTAATAACAAGAAGTGATATTATATTATTAATAATAGTACATAAGAGAGTCAGACATATAGTAGTAATCCCTATGTGTAATATGTCAATTAGTTATTTATAGATGAACACTAGTTGATGATATGTATATAAATTTAATATCACTTTGATATATCAATTATTTGTTTACTTAGTGTAAATGATATGGTCTTATATAATGATCACTAGTGATTGAGGGTCCATTATATTATAATCATCGGTATCATTATATCTCCTTAAAACTAATGGTCAATCCTGGATATCTAATCTATTATTGGATAATATACCCTTCAGATATAAGTTCAAATTTCACATCATAATACAATAAATATTTTGTTTATTTAATGTATTTATTACATTAAAATCTTGAAATCATTGACGTAAATAAATGTGTTCTCTTCATTTTTTTACTATTATAATTATAATAGATCATATATATAATATTATCAACTATTGTTGTATAATTATAATAAGTTTTATTAGAAAATTAATGTAATTAATTTTCTTATTATGTATGTTTGTATTAATTTGTAAAGAATATAATAGTCATAATAATGAAATTTAACAAAGTGTTTACTATAACATTGGTACAGAAACAGTAGGGTGTTAAAATTTATAATTACAAAATACCACAAGTAGATTGAGTGGGTGAGATATGGTAAAGGTACATGTGTCATATATATATAACTTGATATTGTCCTTTTATTATATAATGGGACAAATGATTATGATAATAACTATAATATCAATTGATATTAACAAATATCACTGGGAGACTGTGTATTCTAAAATATTCATGACATAATATACTTGATATATAATTTTAATATCACTGTTCTTATATGGAAAAAGAAATAGCGTACAGATGTTTTTCTGTTCCAGAGGAGTAAGTCAAAACAAGAACTGAAGCCTGAAGTTAAGAACAATGTTCAGTGATATGTATTATGATTAAAAATATTAATTGATGACTCATAATTATGTTATTAAACAAACATATTAATTACCAATATAATGAATACATTAACAGTTTTTTTTCCTATCATATACATTACTAGTACTAATATAATAGACAGTATAGTGCTGACTTCTTGAACAGTAATAGGTTGCCACATAGCAAGTACTGCAGTGTTATGATTTTTTGTTATATTAAAACCAGAAGCTATAGCTATAAAGGAAAGGATACAAGTTATTGAAAAGAAAGACAAGAGAGACCTATGTATGTTACTGGTAGAGATTTGAAGTATCACTCCATTCTCCTGGTCCTAACACTGGTATATGCTCTTACTCCCAATGGTATAGTTAGTGTTAGGTAGTAGTCCTCCTACACTGTATTGTGTGGTTTGGTTGTGTTAGACCTCTCGATCTCTATAACGTATCTCATAAATGATAATGATACCATTGGGTATGTGGGTATATTCATGTAATGTTGATCACACTTGTATCTCTGTACCACTTTGTGATTAGAAAGATACTACACCAGGATTCTACATAAATATCCAAATTGAATACATTATATATCAGTAGTAAATGGACGTTACTAACTTCTTCTGTCTGTTGTATTTACTCTCAGTACTTGGTGGTCCAGTCCCACCTGGTCATTGTATGCTATTACTGTCACAGTGTAGTAGTTAGTGTAAGGTGTGAGGTGTTGGATGTTGTACTGTCTGTTATCTCCTCCAGTGAGTGTAAACAGTGTCACTGAATGTTGGTGTTTGTAAGGAGAGTGCTAGCAAGTAACCAGTTAGTGTCAGAAAGGGAAAAAGGATTCCTAAAAGTAAGAATGAATATATATATTACTTTATATTTTATTTTTTGAACTCAATGGTAAATGTCACAGTGACATGTTACTATGATCACTAGGTGTACTGTACTGCCCTCACTGCATATGATGCTACAAAGAAGTTATATGTACTGTATGAAGTCAGTCCTGATGTTATATTCAACATTGTGTTAATGTTAGTTCCTGCACTCATAACAGAACTACTGCCATTACTGATTGATAGAACCCACTTAACCAGCTATTCCTGACATAGATGACCAGAAGAGTTGTACATGAGTCAGACTGTGTTCAATCTTGCAGCCCAGTAGGAGTACCAGCAACTATAACAGAGAGGAGAAATATATATACCATTCTTATCAATGATTTACTAACCCTTTATAGGCTGTGATGGTACTGTACTACTATTGTAGCATTTAGACCACTTTGATTAGTAATTAAACCATTAGTTACTCTGGCATTGGTTACAGTACACTGGTAGTGTACCATTCTGTCTCATCCTCACTGTCACTGTCACCTGTGTAATAGATCCTGACCCATTCACAAACAGCGAGACAGGTCACTACTAGAATGGTGAGTGGGTTACTTCCATCTTAAAGTGACATCATGGGTGGTCCACTAAAGGCACAAGTGAAGACTGGAGGGTTAGTGTCTCTTGTGGATGATGAGAGAGAACTGCATAGGTGAAGGTCTGCATTAGGACCATCTATATAAGATGAGATATATATCACTTATTACGACATGAACGCAGTCACTGACCATTAAATATTGTAGGTATAACTTCCATAAACTCCTACCACCAGTGTTCGGTGGACTCCATTCTCATCAGATAATGATACAGGTGTACAGACCTTCATAACCCTGCTAGTTCACTATTTCTAGCTAGTGCAGATCTGACCTGGTAAACTCTTAGAGAATACTGGACTTAGGGCATTATTTTCATCAAAGTTTCCATTAAACAAAGGTACTTGAGTACCATTAGGATAATACCACAGTCCAATATTAGAACCACTATAAGCACTCTGACACCACAAGGCATCACTAAACACCATCACCATTCTGTCACTATCATTAAAAACTGTCCAGCATATATCATTGAGAAGTTGGTATTGTTCCTATTCTCATAGGGTAGATACAGATGTACACCTGTTATTATGAAGTATATATTAATGATCACTCTAACAACAACTACTTACCATTACTAGGTCTTTGGTAGGTACTTGTCCATCTCCTAGTTGTACTGTAGTAAAATAGAACACAATATCTTTACTAACTCCATCATTGTCTTTGACAGAGTTAGTGGATGATGTAATGAACTATTAATAATACTATTTTTATTATTATTACATAAACACTAATAAAATAAAATAATCAATGATATTTTGTTACTACATTAAACAACTATTTTAATTATCATTAAAATTAATTTTATCTAATAACATATGTCAAATAAATGTGAAAATGAGAACAAATTTTCTTGTTATTTTTCAATACAAGGTCAAAAACTACAAATTAGTAAAATTATTACACCAATTCATTGTAATATAAACATTAACAATCATATAGTCTAGTAATATATTATTATACAACATATATTACATATTACATTTATAATATTCAAGTGAGTTAGGTGGATAAGTCTCTGTCTCAATATTGATTATCATAGCAGCTGACTCTTTGTGTAATACTATGAAAAATATGTATATAAATGTAATTGACTCTCTTTCTATTCAGTATTGTTTTGAATTTAACTTAATAAATGTTATCGAAAATAACTTATACAGACTAAAATGATATTTACAGAGTTAATAATATAATATATACTATAACTAAGAAGTGATGTTAGTAAGTTCTATTATAGTAATAGTATAATATATTATATCACTGTTATATAACAATGTACATATCAGGAGACATTGATGAGTTGAATTGATAAACTGTTAAAGAGATAGAACTAAAAGTTAAAGAGACTATGATAGATCAGAAGAGACATTGACCAAACTATGATCATAACAGCACAACTAACATATTGTAATATCATTATTAAACTATACATGTCCTATTTTATAAACTTGTTAAAATAAACTATTGTTAGTATAATTGTATACATTACTGTATATTGAGTTCATTTAAAACAATGAATTAAACTGTTTATATTAAAGATGTTAAATGTGTCAACATATATAAATAAATTAAATGATTTATATATGTTAAGTATTGTAAACAATTAGACTAACAATGTTGTATTTAAAACAAGTTTATAAAATAGGACATGTATAAGTTAATAGTGATATTAGAACTTAACATTACTAACATCACTACTAGTATTAGTATATATTATCTACTAAGTAATATCATTATATCTAATGAGATATATACAGTAACACATTATCATAGTGAAGTTGATCCTGATAATCCACATAATGGTATTGTTATCTTTAGAGCACAAGTTAGTGGTCTTTATTCTAATTAAATTGATCCTATCCCGTCTATATACAGGTTATTAATGTTGATTGTACTCCATCATGTCCTACTCATTTATCTGTTAATATAACATGTGAAACATTACTCTAATTACAGTGATTATAATATTACTGTAACTAATAATGGAAGTATTATAAAAATGAAGGACGTACATCTTGTGTGTCCTCTTGATTAGTTTAAGTGTTCATTTAGTCTAATTCACTAATAATTATAACATCAATTAACTTTAACATATTACTATTATATAATTAGTGATTGTTATCATTTCTAATTACTTTCATTTATCAGATATAAACATTTAACATAATTACAGCTGGTACTAGCTGGTACTATTAATAATGATATATCAGATATTACTATTCACATACTTTATTAATAATTGATAAACTATAAAATATATTATGTTTTATAATAATAGATACTATATAATAATAATAATAACATTATGTTCCTCAATAATGACATGTACAGAAACTTACCTGATAAGGTAATCTAAATAACTATATGTTATGATATTATAATATAGACTATTGTATATTTATATCATATTATATTATGCACTAGAATCATGTTATTAGTGAAGGACATCATTGATATTACTAATATTGGTAATAATAGAATGGATGAGTAATAACTATTAATTGCTCTCGATATTAGTCTCATAAAATAGAACATCAGTACATTCAATGGGTGGAGTCCATATGCCATTATCAGTAGTTATGAATTATATATTAGTCATAATAGAACTGATATATAAAGACCAGTGACTGACAATATATTGTATAGTGTATTGTTGTTGAATTTCAATTTACTCATTAGTAAAAGTTATCAAAATAGTTTATACCAACTAATATACAAAAATACCAATTATGATAATATATAACACACTATTGAGTAGATATGTACTATACTAATATATATATCGTTTATTACTATATACTCATAGATACTATATTATCAATAACTATATATGTAGTAGTAAATACTACTAGATATATAATATATTGTAAATACTGAGTTTATCAGTAAAATGGAGGTAGCTAAAATCATTGTGAGAAATATTCTTATGATAATTATCATTACACCTTGGTTTATAAATGAAGCTGGTAAGTTATATATCTTGTCTATATTATAATAATATAAGTTATGTTATAGCTGTGATCACAGTAGCTCCTTCATCAGCATCTGCTCCACTTTATACACTGGTTAACTTTATCTGTGAGGGTAATGGATTGCATTGATATGGACAGTAGAGGGTCATTCACTCAGTGATCCCAGTAATCAAGACAGAGAGATATCAGTAACTACTAAAAAATACAGTTGATGTGTGGTCATCAGTACTAACTATAAGAGCACTACCTATTAATGATGGGATAGGTGTTGGATGTATTGTTTTAGGTCAAACTCCTAATTTTGGTATCTAAAGGAGCAACTTTGACAATTAAAGGTTAGCTGTTCTATAGTTCATTGTCAATTCATTCACTAACAGGTATCACACCAGTACAAAATTTCCAAGGAACTTTTAATATTACTAGTGCTTCAGGCTGGTTGCCTGGTTTCCTCCATTATTTTCTTCTAAGAACACTCCACTATCATATCACATTTATATAGAGAACCAACATGGCCAGTTACTATATAATGATATCACTGAGGATACATCTTATGAGTTATATAACCTCACAGTCTGTGATATTTACACTGCTACTGTTATAGCTCATAGTGGAGAATATAGTTCTAATATATTACTATTAAATATGATATTCCTGGAGGTATATTACTATTTCATATTATTGAATTCAATCATTTATATAGATTACTATGTTATCTTGCCAAATTATGAAGTTTTTTTCAATGAATACAATAATTTATTTGATATACAATTTCAAGTTATTGTAAGTAAACCAATAGTCACCTTATAATATATTACATTATATTAACATACAGGTTGTAGTTATCGTAGACTATGTAATAGTACATTACTGGGTACTACAAGAGAGATATCACAACAGAATGGAACAGGACACTCTCACAAAGAGATAGTATGTTTTTTTAGAAATTGTCAGTTTGTCAAAGTTAACTACACTGTATCCAATATTGGTCCTCAATTGAACTATATCTTTATTGCTGATATATGGATTATTTTAATAACACGAAAACAAAAAAATGAGAACATATTTTAGTGAGTACAATATTTTGATATAATAATTCATTCTCATATAACCATAGCAACCTATCATGTTCAAGGACTCACTCTACAGTTACTACTCTGATAATGGATCAATTCTTGTAGAGTGTAGGTTTGCTGAGAAATCTACTGCTGATGGATGTCATGTGATATTTTAGACAGTCTTCTAAAGGAACTGTGAAGTCTATTAATATGACTAAATCCAGTAAAGAGGAGAGTACAGTATACCAGTATATAACTCTACCAGTTAGTGGTAACTTACTGTGACAGCTCATGATGTAGTAGACGGTACTATTAACTAACCCATCTGTTGTGTATCCTCAAATACTGAAATATATCTTTACTACTACCATCCCTACTGAGACTGTTAGTATGAGACTGTTAGTAATATCAGTAAGTACTATATACTAACTATATTATATTGTTTTATATTATATTATTTACTAGATACAACATTAAATGATGAGATCACTATTGTCATCAGTAAGACCTCTATAATATATTATAATAATGATATATATTATTATTAGGTACTTTATTAAGAGTAGAGACAACTGGTTATATGACATCAGTAGTATCATCTACTGTTGAGATATCATGTATGTACTTAATATTGTATTAGTTATTATTATTATAACTTACTTTGTATACAGCTACCATCAGTCTGTGTTCATCCTCATTACTATTACTAGTAGTACAGTCAGTATTGTAGTAATAATTGTTATTACTATAATAGTGATAGCTACTAGTATTACTGTATATTGGAGGAAGAAGAAGAGACAGAAATATGAAGTTGGGGTAAGAAAGAAAAAAACAATATCAATTACATAACAATATTGTTCTCTAGTTGATCAACAAGCTATCAGACATAATCTAGCATATGAAGAAGGTAATTTATATAGTTTATCAAATGTCATATTTATAGTTCCATTGTAGTCCCATATAGTTGAAATGATAAGTAGAAGAGTGGAGTTAGAGATAATCTATCATATATAACAGTACAGCCTAGTAGGACATGTACTGCTGACTATGAAAATATTATAATATAATTATTGTGTGATCATTTGTTATGTATGACTATGGATACATGTGTAACCATGGATATATGTGACTATGAGGGGTTGTTTCTAGAATGTCTATCCCAGAATGTCTAAAAAGTATTATTATAACTGCTAGTGTATGTAATTTATCAAAGCATATTCAGTAAAGGATTATGCATAAACATCCTCAATCACATAATACCTTTGATCTATTAGTGGGTACAATGAAGGGATACAAATCAAATAAAATGAGAGAAGTGACTCACATTTGATATATTACCTAAATTTACTATTTACAGCTAGTACCAACCTGTAAAAATCACACCCAATTATTTACAAATTGATAGAGATTCTTCAAAAAGAACAAGCCATAACAGAGGTCACTATCAGGCAATTGGAAGGAGGTGGTATTACCAGAGCAAGAAGAAGAGGGTGGGTGAAAAGAGATGTAAAGATAAAAGTTAAAAATAACTTGAAGAGGCTCTAGAACTTTAGACTCATTTATTAAAGCAATTTTACACCTTGCTGTCTTCTCTATCATTAATAAGTTCATTCTTTTAATTAGACATTTTAAAGACCTTCTGGGATTAGACATTTTTAGTTTAGACATTCTGGGATGCATTCGACTATGAATATATGTTATATTTTGTGTATTACTTTGTTCAGTGTGTTGTTTGTGGTATCTTATGTTTATGCATTTGCACATGCTTAGTTGCCAGTGGACCACATTGATGCTTATATTTTATAAAAAGAAAAAGAATTGTTCTAGTGAATCAGACACAATGCAACCCTTCGTCTCCTAGACACGACTAAACAGTGTTATATATTTTATAATATTTTAAAAGTTAGTCTTACAGTAGATAAATAAGTTATATATTAAGAAGATATAGTTAGTAGCAAAATAATTATACTTTAACCAGTTCCTTTGATACACCCACTCATCAAACAATATAATAGATTATTGGTATTTCCAGTCCAATATTAGTAATTATAGACTACATATTGGTCATAATAGAATTGATATACAAAGACTAATAGCTAACAATATATTGTATAAGAATTAACAATTGTGATAATATATAATATACTAGTGAGTAGATATGTACTATACTAATAATACTGTATGTATATATATTATAGATACTATATTATCAAATATATATGGCAGAGTATTAAATTCTCATAAAGTACAACATTCTATTACCGACACTAGATACTGCATTCCCTTCTGACACTTGTCAGAAACATGTGGGTACACACGACACTACATCCAGCAATTTTGTGTTAGAACATCAGAAGCATATGAATATGACTTTTATGACGACAGATTCCTAGGGGTGGAGTCTGGAATAGACTAGATAATAAATGACAGCTTTGTCTCTACTATTAGAGTTGATGAAGGAGATGGCGAAGAAGTACTAGAGCACTGGTAAGGTGACCTTAGTAATTAGAACAATAATTATTGTGATATTCTGTCACCACACACCCCTTACTGTATGATGACTACTGTATGGGAAATAATTATCAATTCCTATTATCAGGTGATTTAACATACTATATTCTGAGAAAATGTGTAATGCACATACTTTTTGGCTCTCTCTCTCTCTCTCTCTCTCTCTCTCTCCTTCTATAGTAGTTCATTTTCATATACTTACTCTAGTTGCTAAGACATCAGCCTTGTGTACAAGAAGTATTAAGATTTTTGTTGTGATTATTAACCAAAAAAGCAAGTACTACATGTAGTAACTAGGAGATTATATTTGATGTACTATAATTTATATAATTAATGTCTACTGTGAAATGTTTGTAATTATACAAGTCATTGTATTTGCTATATATCTACATTAGTTGGTCCTATACCTGACTGGGATTAATTATTATTACCAGTATAATTGTACACTCAATTACATTGTAAGTATAATTTGTTAATGTTATTGGTATCTAATGTAATAACAATGAAAGTATAATTAATTGATCCAATTATTTGTACATGTATAATTTAACAATATATCATTTACATGTACAGTATATGATATATTGTCTCTATTAATTTATATAGGAAGAATTGTTTTTATTGGACTGGACCTAGTTACCATCATGTTAGAGTATGGTGGTGGAGTTTAGGAAAAGTGAGACCACTCCTCCAAGATGGACCATTTATTTACTAATGTATGTTATGTTACTATAGAGACAATCATTATCAATGTGCATGTATTAGAAATACATAAATGAAGGAGGAACATGTTACATGTTAAATTACATAGAAACCTTTCCTTAATTGATATTTCAGTTACATTGTACTATAGAAAAATAAACATTTAAAATTTATATATACCCACACCTACATGTTACTGATGTACACTACTGTCAAAGTGTTTATTACAACAGTTAGATATAATAAAGATGTATAATGTAATTTTGGTCCAATGATGATTTTAAATTTTAATTGAATAGAGTTAATCTATTGAGCATTTGTACTACCTCCTAGTCAGTATATCTTGGAAGTTCCAGTTGTTATAGTGGTGATATGATGAATTATATAATTAACAACCCAATTGTAATAATTTGTTAGTACCTTAACTGGCTTATAAGGTGATGAGTTCAGTGGTGGTCTTTTGTTTAACAGTCAAAGAGTATATTGCAGTAATAACAATCCATTTAATAAGATGTCTTATAATTACAAAGTCAGTTACATAACTTATTATTAACTGAATTAATCACTTTGAGAAATGTTAATTTATTAAATCAATATTAATGACTGCTAGTGTACACTGTAAAATGTGGGTGTGTTTTGTGGTTTAGTATTATATATATATATATAATATATATGTAGTTATTCTAAGTTCACTGCTTCTAAACTTGGATAATTGTTAGTGTTAATATTTAGTCTGTGTACAAGAAGTGTCTACTACAAACAGAAGTCAGTAGAATACACACTTAGTACTGTGTGCTTTAGGGCTTGTAAAGGTTTTAATGATATACTATACAATATACAGATACATGAACAATTCCAGGGTTTTTTATGTTTTTGTTATTTTAATCATTCACATTTACTTTCCTGTCTTCTATTAGAATCACATTTAATAATGTAATTTAAATTAACATTTTAAAATTCAATATTCACATAAAACAATAATAATATTAATACTGTATACATAATCAGTTGTTAATATATAATATAAAAAGATGATAGAATGATATCAGTAGTTTATTACATCAATGACCATTTCAGACTTTAATCCATTATCTATAGCTTCTATTGGACATGGAGGTCCTCTTCTATGATCTCAACAATAAAGATTACTATTATAAACAAAGTCACTATCACAATGTAGATAATCCACATATCTAAAATAAAACATTGTTACTGTGAGCAGTTGTACATGACAATCTCAAGACACTTACCTGAATTATCAATAACTTATATATAACACTTGTTTTCTTGTACCAATAGTCTAATTCAGTATCAGTTATAGAGAGGTTTTACTAAAAGTATAACAAGATAAAAATATTTATATGTACAGAACAAACCAACACACACAACTTGTATCAACAAATTATTCAAATATGATAAAAAATATATCTTACCTTGTTTTGTAAGATCTTTTATTTGCTAAATAATACTTTTAGTTTACTATTGTAGTTGTCTAACTACATTGAAGGAAAGTACATTCTGTTATTTATACTCTTTGACTCAACAGCTCATACATACTATAATAACCTCAGCAAGTTATACATATATACTATAATAACCTCAGCAAGTTATACATACTATAATAACCTCAACAGCTCTTACATACTATAATAACCTCAGCAAGTTATACATACTATAATATCCTCAACAGCTCATACATACTATAATGACCTCAGCAAGTTATACATACTATAATAACCTCAACAGCTCATACATACTATAATAACCTCAGCAAAGTTATACATACTATAATAACCTCAACAGCTCATACATACTATAATAACCTCAGCAAGTTATACATACTATAATAACCTCAGCAAGTTTATACATACTATAATAACCTCAACAGCTCATACATACTATAATAACCTCAGCAAGTTATACATACTATAATAACCTCAGCAGCTCATACATACATAATAACCTCAGCAAGTTATACATACTATAATAACCTCAGCAAGTTATACATACTATAATAACCTCAACAGCTCATACATTTTATAATAACCTCAGCAAGTTATACATACTATAATAACCTCAGCAAGTTATACATACTATAATAACCTCAACAGCTCATACATACTATAATAACCTCAGCAAGTTATACATACTATAATAACCTCAGCAAGTTATACATACTATAATAACCTCAGCAAGTTATACATACTATAATAACCTCAGCAAGTTATACATACTATAATAACCTCAGCAAGTTATACATACTATAATAACCCAGCAAGTTATACATACTATAATAACCTCAGCAAGTTATACATACTATAATAACCTCAACAGCTCATACATACTATAATAACCTCAGCAAGTTATACATACTATAATACCTCAACAGCTCATACATACTATAATGACCTCAGCAAGTATACATACTATAATAACCTCAACAGCTCATACATACTATAATAACCTCAGCAAGTTATACATACTATAATAACCTCAGCAGCTCATACATACTATAATAACCTCAGCAAGTTATACATACTATAATAACCTCAACAGCTCATACATACTATAATAACCTCAGCAAGTTATACATACTATAATAACCTCAACAGCTCTTACATACTATAATAACCTCAGCAAGTTATACATCTATAATAACCTCAGCAGCTCATACATACTATAATAACCTCAGCAAGTTATACATACTATAATAACCTCAGCAAGTTATACATACTATAATAACCTCAACAGCTCATACATACTATAATAACCTCAGCAAGTTATACATACTATAATAACCTCAGCAGCTCATACATACTATAATAACCTCAGCAAGTTATACATACTATAATAACCTCAGCAAGTTATACATACTATAATAACCTCAACAGCTCATACATTTTATAATAACCTCAGCAAGTTATACATACTATAATAACCTCAGCAAGTATACATACTATAATAACCTCAACAGCTCATACATACTATAATAACCTCAGCAAGTTATACATACTATAATAACCTCAGCAAGTTATACATACTATAATAACCTCAGCAAGTTATACATACTATAATAACCTCAGCAAGTTATACATACTATAATAACCTCAGCAGTTATACATACTATAATAACCTCAGCAAGTTATACATACTATAATAACCTCAGCAAGTTATACATACTATAATAACCTCAACAGCTCATACATACTATAATAACCTCAGCAAGTTATACATACTATAATAACCTCAACAGCTCATACATACTATAATGACCTCAGCAAGTTATACATACTATAATAACCTCAACAGCTCATACATACTATAATAACCTCAGCAAGTTATACATACTATAATAACCTCAGCAGCTCATACATACTATAATAACCTCAGCAAGTTATACATACTATAATAACCTCAGCAGCTCATACATACTATAATAACCTCAGCAAGTTATACATACTATAATAACCTCAGCAAGTTATACATACTACAATAACCTCAACAGCTCATACATTTTATAATAACCTCAGCAAGTTATACATACTATAATAACCTCAGCAAGTTATACATACTATAATAACCTCAACAGCTCATACATACTATAATAACCTCAGCAAGTTATACATACTATAATAACCTCAGCAAGTTATACATACTATAATAACCTCAGCAAGTTATACATACTATAATAACCTCAGCAAGTTATACATACTATAATAACCTCAGCAAGTTATACATACTATAATAACCTCAGCAAGTTATACATACTATAATAACCTCAGCAAGTTATACATACTATAATAACCTCAACAGCTCATACATACTATAATAACCTCAGCAAGTTATACATACTATAATAACCTCAACAGCTCATACATACTATAATGACCTCAGCAAGTTATACATACTATAATAACCTCAACAGCTCATACATACTATAATAACCTCAGCAAGTTATACATACTATAATAACCTCAGCAGCTCATACATACTATAATAACCTCAGCAAGTTATACATACTATAATAACCTCAACAGCTCATACATACTATAATAACCTCAGCAAGTTATACATACTATAATAACTCAACAGCTCTTACATACTATAATAACCTCAGCAAGTTATACATCTATAATAACCTCAGCAGCTCATACATACTATAATAACCTCAGCAAGTTATACATACTATAATAACCTCAGCAAGTTATACATACTATAATAACCTCAACAGCTCATACATACTATAATAACCTCAGCAAGTTATACATACTATAATAACCTCAGCAGCTCATACATACTATAATAACCTCAGCAAGTTATACATACTATAATAACCTCAGCAAGTTATACATACTATAATAACCTCAAACAGCTCATACATTTTATAATAACCTCAGCAAGTTTATACATACTATAATAACCTCAGCAGTTATACATACTATAATAACCTCAACAGCTCATACATACTATAATAACCTCAGCAAGTTATACATACTATAATAACCTCAGCAAGTTATACATACTATAATAACCTCAGCAAGTTATACATACTATAATAACCTCAGCAAGTTATACATACTATAATAACCTCAGCAAGTTATACATACTATAATAACCTCAGCAAGTTATACATACTATAATAACCTCAGCAAGTTATACATACTATAATAACCTCAACAGCTCATACATACTATAATAACCTCAGCAAGTTATACATACTATAATAACCTCAACAGCTCATACATACTATAATGACCTCAGCAAGTTATACATACTATAATAACCTCAACAGCTCATACATACTATAATAACCTCAGCAAGTTATACATACTATAATAACCTCAGCAGCTCATACATACTATAATAACCTCAGCAAGTTATACATACTATAATAACCTCAACAGCTCATACATACTATAATAACCTCAGCAAGTTATACATACTATAATAACCTCAACAGCTCTTACATACTATAATAACCTCAGCAAGTTATACATCTATAATAACCTCAGCAGCTCATACATACTATAATAACCTCAGCAAGTTATACATACTATAATAACCTCAGCAAGTTATACATACTATAATAACCTCAACAGCTCATACATACTATAATAACCTCAGCAAGTTATACATACTATAATAACCTCAACAGCTCATACATACTATAATAACCTCAGCAAGTTATACATCTATAATAACTCAGCAGCTCATACATACTATAATAACCTCAGCAAGTTATACATACTATAATAACCTCAGCAAGTTATACATACTATAATAACCTCAACAGCTCATACATACTATAATAACCTCAGCAAGTTATACATACTATAATAACCTCAACAGCTCATACATACTATAATAACCTCAGCAAGTTATACATACTATAATAACCTCAGCAAGTTATACATACTATAATAACCCTCAACAGCTCATACATTTTATAATAACCTCAGCAAGTTATACATACTATAATAACCTCAGCAAGTTATACATACTATAATAACCTCAAAGCTCATACATACTATAATAACCTCAGCAAGTTATACATACTAATAATAACCTCAGCAAGTTATACATACTATAATAACCTCAGCAAGTTATACATACTATAATAACCTCAGCAAGTTATACATACTATAATAACCTCAACAGCTCATACATACTATAATAACCTCAGCAAGTTATACATACTACAATAACCTCAACAGCTCATACATACTATAATGACCTCAGCAAGTTATACATACTATAATAACCTCAACAGCTCATACATACTATAATAACCTCAGCAAGTTATACATACTATAATAACCTCAACAGCTCATACATACTATAATAACCTCAGCAAGTTATACATCTATAATAACCTCAGCAGCTCATACATACTATAATAACCTCAGCAGTTATACATACTATAATAACCTCAGCAAGTTATACATACTATAATAACCTCAACAGCTCATACATACTATAATAACCTCAGCAAGTTATACATACTATAATAACCTCAACAGCTCATACATACTATAATAACCTCAGCAAGTTATACATACTATAATAACCTCAGCAGCTCATACATACTATAATAACCTCAGCAAGTTATACATACTATAATAACCTCAACAGCTCATACATACTATAATAACCTCAGCAAGTTATACATACTATAATAACCTCAGCAAGTTATACATACTATAATAACCTCACAGCTCATACATACTATAATAACCTCAGCAAGTTATACATACTATAATAACCTCAGCAGCTCATACATACTATAATAACCTCAGCAAGTTATACATACTATAATAACCTCAGCAAGTTATACATACTATAATAACCTCAACAGCTCATACATTTTATAATAACCTCAGCAAGTTATACATACTATAATAACCTCAGCAAGTTATACATACTATAATAACCTCAACAGCTCATACATACTATAATAACCTCAGCAAGTTATACATACTATAATAACCTCAGCAAGTTATACATACTATAATAACCTCAGCAAGTTATACATACTATAATAACCTCAGCAAGTTATACATACTATAATAACCTCAACAGCTCATACATACTATAATAACCTCAGCAAGTTATACATACTATAATAACCTCAACAGCTCATACATACTATAATAACCTCAGCAAGTTATACATACTATAATAACCTCAGCAGCTCATACATACTATAATAACCTCAGCAAGTTATACATACTATATATAATCTCAGCAGCTCATACATACTATAATAACCTCAGTGGCTCATACTATGTATTAGTATAACATAACACTAATAAACAATGATTATCCATTGGTGTTCTTAATGTAGTAGTCTTAATTGTTTTCAGTATAGATGTTTTTGTTTTTACTACTAAAATAAGATTTGCATCTTGTTAAATTTTGTACCATATTTTTGAGATTACATATATAATATTTGTAACAATTACTTGTAAAACATTGATTGTCGGTTGATTGCTTGGATCTTTGAATTCAGCATAACTGTAATGGCAAGCAAGGCAGTTAACAAAACAAAACTACAAGAACAAGAATATCATTTCAAAAATCTTCATCCTAAGATTGTTATAATAATACCCATGGTGGAATTAATACCTGGACTACTATATCTTAGTTGGGTATGACTCTATATATTTTTATAACAAAATGAGAAACATGTTAATGACAAGACGAGATTAATTCATTGCACCTTAATTTACTGGTTAACTTTAATCATCAAATGTGTAGTATAATTATTTTGATAAAAATATACATGTACATGTACACATGTGGTCCAAATAATCTTAGAACAAACTGGAAAGGGCTTTAAAAGATCAAATTGACATTTGTAAATTGCCTAGTTATTCTCAACTTGCAATCGTCAATTGAGTAATATCTCCTTTTAAAGATTGTATTTACCATGAGGAACAAATTGAAATGTGTGGACACACACACACTAATGTCCATGTACACATACCAACAATTTAATGTTATGTTATTGTTTCCTAATCAACTTAATACTGTATTTTATGAATTCCAAGCTAAAACTCCCTCATTGTCTGTTTAGATAATTCTAAAAATATGTTACAAACTACATAAAACTGCACATGGTTGTGTAATGAACTCTGTAATCCAACAAGAGTGCTAGTATCTCAAACCATACTGGTTAGTGATACACTGCAGTGTGATAGATATTTACTGTAGACTCTTGTTTTTACTCTCCCATATGTTATATACTCTCTTGACTAAGTCTTCTAATACAACAAGGAAAGTTTTATTAGAAGCTGATCCTAAACCAGTTGGAAATAAATAGATTAGGAGGTATATTCCTCATAGATATAGTTAGAGAACAGGGTAGGTTCTAGCAACAGTAATAGTTGTCATACTTTGGAGTCTTCTAGGTGTTATAGTGGTTAGCATTTTTGTTATTACTGTAAACTGGCTTATTTAAGTGTTTTATGTTACAGATGAAGGTTATTGGTGTATGTTACATAAGATAAATGAGGAACATGTTTCATGTTTAATGACACACAAACTTCCCTAAATAAAGAGTAAGCACTTACATTGTACCATAGAAAATAAAAAGCTAAAGATAATATAGATGCACGCCTACACATCACTATAGATGTACATTGTCCACATTGTCAATGTGGATTACTACAACAGTTGGGTATGACAAAATATGTAATTTTGGTCCAATGATGATTTCAAATTTTGTTTCAATAAAGTTGGTCTATCCAGTATTGGTATTGTCTCCTGGTCAGTAATAGTTGTCATACCTAAGGAAGAATTCTAGGTAGTTATGATTGTTGTATGATAACTTATACAATTTACTTCCCAAACTGTAGTATTTTGTTGCTATTGTAACTGGCTTATAAGGTGGTCTTATTATCAGTCAAAGATTATGTTACAGTTACATAACATAAGATGCTTCATAATTACAAAAGTCAGTTACATTTGTGTCTATTACAAACAGAAATCAGTAATGTGCTTTAATTAATATTGTACTTTAAGGCTTATAAAGGTTTGAATTATATACTATGCAATACATCTACCAAATGGCCATCTCACAGTAATGATAATACAAGTAGGAATTAACTGATTGATTTTCTATTTACTAAATTATAGTTAAAATGAACATGAACAATTCCAGGGTTTTTTATTATTGTTATTTTAATCATTCACATTTCCCTTCCTGTCTTCTACTAGAACGACATTTAATAAAGACAATTTAAATTGACTTTTTTAAAATTCAATATTCACATAAAACAATAATAATGTTGTTACATGTATACATAAATCAGTTTATATATAGAGTGTATGAGATGATAGGATGAATACTAGTAGTTTTATTACATTAAATGACCATTTCAGATTTTAATCCATTATCTATAGCTTCTATTGGACATGGGAAGTCCTCTTCCATGATCTCAACAATAAAGATTACTATTATAAACGAAGCGACTCTCGCAATGTAGATGATCCACATATCTAAAATAAAACATTGTTACTGTGAGCAATTGTACATGACAATCTCAATACACTAACCTGAATTATTAATAACTCAATAACTTAATATATTCAGTGTTAGTTGTAGAGAGGTTTTACTACAAGTATAACAAGACAAAAATATTTACATATACAGAACAGACCAAACACACACACAGCTTGTATCAACAAATTGTCCAAATCTGATAATAAATTTATATCTTACCTTATTGTGTAAGATCTTTTCATTTGTTAAATAAATAGTTTTAATTTTACTATTGTAGTTGTCTAATTGAATTTAAGGAAAAGTAAATTTATTATTTATAATCTTTAACTTGAATTACTCAAGTATTATTTATTTATAATTACTTACCTTCAACTTGTATATAAGAAATATAAATGACTGCAAAATAATAATAATATAACAAATTAGTTGCCTTGAGACTGTACAACTGACTATAACTACACAACTGCACTCTCTTTTATAATATGATTGGTGTAGTGATGATTATGTTATGTTGTTTGTTAAATATTAGTAGCTTTGCTTCGTCTGGCTGCAGAACACATAGTAATACGTTATGGTGATAGTAATGTGACTTCGAAACCTTATAATTCCCCCTTCATGTGTACCCAGAGAACCTGCTTATCAAGAGCACCTTAAGTTTACTTTCTAGAGTACATAACATGTGTGTATAAAAGAATATATAATAATAATAGTTAAGAATATCAACTTTACTATCTACTACATACTCTGTACATATTTTCCATTAAGAGGTTTTTTCTTGTTGGAAAATTGTTTTGACAATCTTAGTAGATGAGTTTCATTCAGTAGTGATTAGTATGTATAATCATTAATTTAATGTGACTTTTGAAACCATGTAGTGTTCTACCCTCTACACATCTGGTCTTTTGTTGTTCAAAATTACTATCACTAAATATTGTTAGCTTCAAGATTTTATCTTACCTAAATGTGTTTACTGTCACTTTTAACTTTGATATTCATAGTTAATACTTTTATCATTATACTACAAACTAAAACTAGAAATTTGTTAACAATATGTTGTCTTAACTACTTTGTGTACACGTACATAGCTTTGTTTAACAAATTGAAACCACCTGATGTTACCAATCTTCTAAATTAATTATATCATCCACCCACAGATATTCTTGATAACTATTCCTATATACAATGTATTGTTGTGTCATATTAAACTGTGACAAAAATAGACACACTCACACATATAATAAAGGATTATAAGCAGGTCAACAACAGTATCCTAAAACACTAAACATTTACTTTCTAAAGTATATAACATGTACATGTACCTAATAAAGAATATCAACCTACATACTCTGTACATATTTTCCACAAGAGGTTTGCTCTTGTTCAATTGTTTTGACAATGATGAGCTCATTCAGTAGTGATTAATATATAATCATTCATTTAATGTGGCTTTTGAAGCCATGAAGTGTTTCACCATATATGCATCTGGCCTTTTGTTGTTCAATTTTACTATCACTAAATATTGTTAGCTTCAAGATTTCTGTCATCTCTGTCATAAATAATACAATTTTTATGTCACCTAAATGTGTTTTACTGTCAATTTTAACTTTGATATTATATAAGTCTATAAGTCTAGCTATGTCATAGTTAATACTTTTATCATTCTACTGTAAACTACAACTAGAGGTATCTTAACAATATATTGCTTTATCTATTCTATGTACACATAGTTTTGTTAAACACATGAGACCACCAGGTGTTACTTATCTTCTAAATTATATGATCCACCCACAAATTTTGTTCATAGCTATAATATATACAATGTATTGTTTGTGTTACATTAGACTGTGACAAGTATAGACACAATGACACAATATGTTAGATACTATTAGAAATTCTCTTCATTAATATAATACAGGATTGTAAACAGGTCAATAAACAGCCAAAATTTCTTTCAAAGTATACATAACAGTATCTACTAAAGAATATCAAATTTACTATCTACTAAATAGTGTGTACATTTTTCATTACCAATCACACATGTAGTGTAAACATTAAACTTTTAAGTTTTGTTAGGATTGACTCAGTTACACTATATGGTCATTTGTCAATTTTACAGACTTGCCAAATTCTTCAATGCTATAAAGCAAGTCCTTGAGTTAGTCAAAATTTATAGTATCACAATTCCAAAGTGTTTTGTCTAGAACATTAATCACTTTTGAAGTATCTATTCTTTCATTACTAGTTACACATTTTATGTATATTAACAATTGTATTAAAACAAACATTTCAAGATGATAATCATAAAATTATCACAATATAAATGAACATAATAATATATACATTATTTTATTGTAAGAGGTGATATGATTAGTCCAACATTTTTCACATCATGTAACTAGTTGAGTATATAGTCCATCACCTTCTTCTTGTATTGGAGGTTCATATAGGAAGTTCTCATCATTGACAATATGTAATAAATTTATCAAAAACTGTATTGCAGATTGAATAATTCTTACAATAGAGATGATTAACATGTCTACAGATAATAAATAAAACACAAAACATTTAATGATTTCTTATAAGCGACAATCCAAGCACACTCTATATTTAGGACACTTGTTTTAGTAATACAGTGTTAGATTGTCTATTATGACAAGATTTACCTAAAGCTATGCATCCACATGGAACATTTTAACTAGCTAAATTATACTTTTAATAGGAGCTATGTTTACCATCACCTCGTAGCATAATTCTGTAAGTTGCCATTTTTGTAAACTTTAATTGTTACATTTGGTAATTTTACTATTGCCATAACTGAGGATGCCTATAAATTGTTAAATCTACCAACCAGGAACTTTTAAATATTTTGTAAAGTGGTAACTAAACATATTTGTTAAGAGATAAATTTTAATACACTTTATTGATTTTAAATTACTTGCAACTGCTTTCTGCTTTCTTTAATAGTTAATAGTTTATATACAATATTGACTTACCTAATCCTCCAGTTGTTATAGTGATAGTTTGTTTGTAGTTATTACCACTAGCTAAATCTTCAAGTAAAATAACACAACTACACTGTAGTTATTGTGAACATATATCACTTTGACTTTTGAGTAATAGCTGACTGCTTCAGTGTTGTTGTACCTTATATACACCAACTGTGCTGTGGAATGTGGGAGTGTTTGTGGTTTATTATACAATTGAATACTATAATTTAATGCAGTCTGATTCTAGGAATATAGGTTCCTTGTATGAACCCTCTCTCTCTCTCTCTCTCTCTCTCTCTCTCTCTCTCTCTCTCTCTCTCTTTCTCCTCACTTCTATAGCAGGTCAATTTCATACATTTAATCCAGTTGCTAAGAGATCAGCCTTATGTGTACAAGAAGTGTTAAGATTTTATCGCAATTATTATCAAAAAAAACAAAGTAAGTACTATAATACATGTAGTAACTAGTAGATTGTATTTGACAACATTAGCTATCTGTGTGAATTATAATATCCTTAGCTATCTATGAAGCCATAGATGTTTACCTCATTCAACAACATTAGCTATCTGTGTGAATTATAATATTCTTAGCTATCTACGAAGCCATAGATGTTTACCTCATTCAACAACATTAGCTATCTGTGTGAATTATAATATCCTTAGCTATATATCTGTGAAGCAATAGGGGTTTATCCAGTTCATGTCATTGCATTAACCTCAGCTATCTGTGAAACCATAAAGGATACATGATTATAAGCAGATCAACAAATAATCTTCTTGAACACTACTTTCTAAAGTACATACATGTACATGTAGTTCATGTACATGTATGTACATGTATGTACATGTAGTTCATGTCATTGCATTAACCTCAGCTATCTGTGAAACCATAAAGGATACATGATTATAAGCAGATCAACAAATAATCTTGAACACTACTTTCTAAAGTACATACATGTACATGTACCTAATAAAGAATATCAACCTAACTATCTACTACATATTCTGTACATATTTTCAATTAAGAGATTTGTTCTTGTTGGAGAATTATTTTGACATTCTTAGAGATGAATACATAGTAATACATTAGTGATAGTAATGTGACTTTGAAGCCATATGATCAAATTCTATGTTACCAGTTAATAACAGCCAGTAGTCAAATCTATAGTATCACAATTCCAAAGTGTTTTGTTTAGAACATTAATCACTTTTGAAGTATCTATTCTTTCATTACTAGTTACAGATTTTATGTATATTAACAATAGCTGACTGCTGCAGTGTTGTTGCACCCTTATATACACCAACTGTACTGTGGAATGTGGAGTGTTAGTCCACATTAGCAATATAATAAAATGTCATATGTTGTGTGAACAAAGGATGTCCTCATGATGGAATTTCATAACAAGAAATATTGAGATTGCTTATTGCTATCATTAACCCAAGATATGTATGTACTATGATACATGTGTAGTGGACTAGGAGACTCAAATTTAGAATCTAATTACAATATACAACAGATGGTAGTTAGCAATTCATGCACAGATCCAATGAGACCATTGGCTGCTTTTTATTTGTGGATAACATTTTAAGATCTCATCTCTAGAAAGTGGATAATCAGTCTAAACTTTTTGTGGACTACCAACCACAGAAGGTTTACCTTGAGAGTATATTATCTCCATTGCTTCTCTTAGCTAACATTAACAGTGAATAATTTAATAGGAACTAATGTTCCCAATCAACAGTATAGGTATACATTAAGGTTGAGGTAGATACATGATTACATACTGATGGCTACAGGCAAGAAGTGTGTAAATCACGTAGCTAATGAGACCAAAGTATATAACTGACTTGTACCATGTTGAACAATCAGATTGCTTCGTTTCACTTGCTGTATCTGGTGTTTTTTATAATTTGTTAATGTCATTGATATATAATATAATAACAATATAATTACAATAAATTGATCCCATTATTTGTACATATACAATGTAATCTATGTACATTTACATGTACAGTACATGATACATTGTCCCTATTAATTTATTATAGGAACAATTTAGATTGTCTTGTTTCTATGGGACTGGACCTAGTTACCATCATGTTAGAGTATGATAGGTAGAGTTTAGGAAAGTGAGACCACTCCTCTAAAATGGACTAAGTCATCGTTCGTTAATGGTATGTTATGTTACTATAGAGACAATCATTATCAATGTACATGTATTAGAAATACATAAGATGAAGGAGTACATGTTAAATTACATAGAAACCTTCCCTTAATTGATATTTCAGTTATATTGTACCATAGAAAATAAACATTTATAATTTATATATACCCACAACTACATGTTACTGATGTACACTGCTGTCAAAGTGTTTATTACATCAGTTAGATATAACAAAGATGTATAATGTAATTTTGGTCCAATGATGATTTTAAATTTTAATTGAATAGAGTTAATCTATTGAGCATTTGTACTACCTCTTGGTCAGTAGTAGTTGTCATATCTTGGAAGTTCCAGTTGTTATAGTGGTGAAACTTAGCTAACTGTCTACAGATAATAAATAAAAACAACTAACCAACTCAGCTATATCACAACTAACTCTATACCACAGCTAACTCTATACTACAACTCTATACGATTTCACAGTTATGATAATGATTGAATGTCTAGTTTAATTGTAGAATTTTTTTAAATCTATTCTATCATGACAATTCCACTTGCCAAATGATTCTAGATGATTACAATGTACAATGATTTTATTGTTCCAAGTAATATGGTTGATTTTCTATTTATTACACTATAGTTAAAATGAAGCATTAACAATTCCAGGGTTTGTTATTTTGTTATTTTAATCATTCACATTTCCCTTCCTGTCTTTTATTAGAACCACATTTAATAAATGTAATTTAAATTAACATTTTAAAATTCAATATTCACATAAAACAATAATAATAATTATTAATACATGTATACATAAATCAGTTTATAATATAGAGTGTGTAATATACAGTGTGAGATCAGTAGTTATTATATCAAATGACCATTTCAGACTTTAATCCATTATCTGTAGCTTCTATTGGACATGGGAGGTCCTCTTCTATGATCTCAACAATAAAGATTACTATTATAAACAAAAGTCACTCTCACAATGTAAATAATCCACATATCTAAAATAAAACATTATTACTGTAAGCTATTGTACATGAAAATCTCAATACACTAACCTGAATTATTAATAACTCAATAACTTAATATATTCAGTGTTAGTTATAGAGAGAGGTTTTACTACAAGTATAACAAGACAAAAATATTTACATATACAGAACAGACCAACACACAGCTTGTATCTTTTATAACAATATTTGTCTAAAAACAATGTTTTTCCCACATAGAATGTTTTAACTAGCTAAATTGTAACTTTTAATAGGAGCTATGTTTACCATTGCATCATATTATGATTCTGTGAGTTGCCTTTTTGTAAACTCTCAATGTTTTTGTTTGGTAATTTGACTATTGCCATAACTTAGCATGACCATAAATTTTTAAATCTACCAACCAGGAATTTTTAAATATTTGGTAAATTGGTAAACTAAACATATTTTGTTAAGAGATAACTTTTATTGATTTTAAATTACTTACAACTGCTTTCTGCTTTCTATTAATAGTTAATAGTTTATATACAATATTGACTTACCTAATCCTCCAGTTGTTATAGTGATAGTTTGTTTGTAGTTATTACCACTAGCTAAATCTCCAAGTAAAATAACAACAACTACACTGTAGTTATTGTGAACTGAATTAATCACTTGAATTATCAGTAATAACTGACTGCTGCAGTGTTGTTGCAGCCTTATATACACCAACTGTGCTGTGGAATGTGGGAGTGTTTGTGGTTTAGTATACAATTGAATATAATTTAATACAGTCCATATTAGCAATATAATAATAGCCATGTGTAGATCCTTGTGTGAAAGTGGGTAGTCTGTCTAAACTTACTGAGCATACCTTGAGAATATGATAGCTTTAGCTAAAAAGGGGAACAATATTACCATTTTACTTGCAGATAATACAATATTGTTAATCCCCACCTTCTACTTTGTTGTTCAGGTAAATATTGTATTGATTAGCTAAAGACTTCAACTTGATATGGTAGCAATAGTTGTTACTTCTAAACAGAGGATTGTACTCCAAATTAAATGATAGAGTTTAAGCTCATCAAGAAAAAGTTTACATAGTATTAGACTCTGCCAATGGGAAAATTCGACCTAGTCTCATGGAGCCAATCACTTTACTTACCTCACAACACTACCACTGAGATTTGCCATCAACCTACTCAGAATTCATCAAGTTCATTTTTTAAAGTCAGTCTTTGCTTGTTTCAAACTTTTAAGAGCATTATCTTCCATACACAAAGGTCTGGAGTTATGTTAATTTTGATATTGCACAAGTTACCATCTCCTTAGCAATACTGCTTTTTACACATCACAAAATATTCTGTATGAATTAAAGTATAATTGCCTTAATGATAAACTATCTAGTCTATACATTTTATATCTTGAAATAATACAAATCCAAAAAACTAAATATTGTCATCAACAATGTTTCCAGTACAACTGCACCAATTATCACACTTCTAAGTGACTGAAACTAAGACATAATAAAATATATTCATAATTGTTTGTCACTTTTCACACTGTGTTAAATGTTCATTGAACATAATATTTATTATTGCTATTCTGGGAACTGGTCATGAATATGATTAAACTTATTTCATTGCTACATGCATATATATATATATATATATATATAGTTAGACTACTTACTAGATCTACTAACTTGTATTATTATAGCTTTTAAATGTATGATTAAATTATGGTATTAACTATTAATAACAATTAGCTTTAACTATAATTAGTGATGCTTATAAGAAGAAATTAACTTTTCAATATTGTGGTTATATTAATGATGTTCTCATTATTGATACAACTCTACAAGATCATTTTATAATTAATATTATTTTAATTATAATATGGTCTTGTTTACACTTCTACTCTCACAATGCATTAACATAGTAATAATACTCAAATCAATTATCAATGATTATAATTAATACAAAAATGGATAAAGCTGAACAATAGTTAGTGACAGTATCAATAATTACTCAAAGATGTGTAATACCTTTGAATTCCCTCAGAATATAACAGAACACAGCCATAACTTGTTTTGTTAACAAAGGTAAACTACATGACAAAACAATACCAGTATGTAACAATATGTAATTGTATAACTAATGATGTCCAAATACAGTATAGTGATATTAGTAGAAATCATAATACAGTAATAACATAGATATTAATATTACATTATTATTATTAGTGGTACTATTATAGATATTAGAAGACATTACTGAAGTATCTTGTGCTATAAAGAAAGAAGATATTATCATATTCCTACAAATGAACTACTATCATTGGAAAATCAAGTTAGAGTTTAATATATAAATGTTAGTCATAGAGAGAACATGATTATTATAGGATCATCATCTGTTATATGAAGAGTTAAATGAAACTATCATACCTATTGTAGTCCAAGATGAAAATGATGGACCTCAACTAGTATCATCCTTTAGGAAATACAGTTGGTAAAGTAGACAAGACATAAGGCCATGATATGTTAACAAGTTTGATTTAAAAGTTACTAATTATGACCTGTCCTTGTCTTAATCTTTGTAGTGTATTTATATTTGTACTATAGATTCAGGAAATCTCTATTTGACATCTAGTGTACTTGTTATCACTATAGTGATATGTTAATGCTATTTGTGATGACAGTGGTTGTTATTTGTTGAAATGTTCAGCTGAGGAGGAAGAGACAATCAGGTATATGGAATTAACATAGTATATAATTCACCTTACTATAGTGGGTACAGTAGTATGTCATCCACAAGTTACAAACAACAAGTATATTACTATATATATATTCTATCATTACTCTATCACACCTTATATCAGTTATGAAGATCAGTTCAGTTAACTATACCTACTACTGATCCTTACCATATAAGTCATCATGAGTATGTATTGTTCTTACTACGTATTAGTATATTACTATTGTTTATGTTGTAATAGATATGTTTTTACTAGAACACTATATAAACAATAAACACATTACTACACCCTTTATATTACAGTATTAAACTGTTCCTAGCTAACAAATGTTAACATAATGCATGACTAGTTTGTCTTATGTTACTTTTAGTTTTAATAGGAAATGGCAAACTGTGAACATGACAATGAGTATATCATGATTTAGTTACTTGACATAAGAAGAAAACATCAACAAACACTATACCTCCTCAAGTACAACTTCCATTCTTTGCAGTTTCCTGTTGTACCACATTGAGCTACAACCACCTCACCAAAGCTCTCTTTTACCAGTATTACTAGTATTAATGAACATGACCCATTATTACCAATCAACTCATAATAATCATGATACACTCCTTGTAGTCCATGTGATATTGAGATCTCATTAATGAGGAAGTTTGTACCGCATGATTATGTAAGTACATTGTGATTATGTGATCTGTTTATCATAATTGTAATGAAATATATGTGTACAATACAAATTACCAACAACATTGCTAATAAATATTCTCATCTGACAATTTTTTGTAAAAATATACTATAAGGAAAATATAGAATAATAGTAATAGTTATAATAGTGATGAACATTATAACTAGCTATAGATGTTGTATACGACAATATTTAGTTATTATTTAAGATATAAAATGTATAGAGTAGATAGTCTATCATTAAGGGAATTGTATTGTAATTATTACATAATAGTTTATATTGTGTAAATAGGAGTATTGCAAAGGGAATTAATGGCAATTTAGATAAATTCAAGATATATATATATCTGGTCTTATATATCAACACACACTAGAAATATGCAAAATAAGCAGGGTCACCTTGCACAGTATTCAATTGGGTTATAATATCTGCAGGTTTGATCTACCTATCATGATCCACAAGAAAAGTAAACTTATGACTATTGATAATCTACATGTATATAGCTTTTGTCTTAGTTTATAGCAATTTAATATTACTATAGAGATCTTATAAGCAAACAGTTGCTCTTTAAATTGTTTCTTTTACTCTTTGCATTTTATATCATAAAAATTGAGTAATACTTTCTCTATGACATGACTAACCACATACTAGTACATATAGTTATATGTACTGTGTGTATAGGTTCTGTCATACTCCTAAGAGTGACCCAAAAACATATATGTATAGAAGCTAGGATAATATTTGTTGAACTGTTTTGATTAGATGTCTCGTGCTAAGGTACAATGAAATGTATTCATATTGTTTGTCATATTTCACTCTATGTCTATTGAGTATAATGTGCTCTCGTTTTACGCCTCAACTCCCACAATGTCTTGTGTTTCTCTAGTAATGTAGGAATTCAATGTGTATTATTATAGTTGTTAAATATCATTAATTGTAACAAGATAGTAACTCAACCAATTGTACTACAGTGATGATCAAAATGAGGACATTATATCTACAACATCAGGATATTCAAGAGACACCTTTTATTGAGAATACAACAAAGCGAGGCATGACATATTCTCAGTTTAACAAATGGAAAGAAAAAAGTATGTAAATGTTAAATAATAAAGTAGTTATTATTAACTTATCTCACAGGATCATAACAACTCTATTTTAGAACAAGAGAAACAACATCAGTGACCTTAGAATGTAATATTGATGAAAAAGCAGGAAATGGTTATAATAGCTCCACCCACTAGTAATGACCCAATTCAGTATAGTGATATTAGTGGACATCATAATACAGTGGTAACATAGATATTAATAATACATTTTATTATTAATGGTATTATTATAGATATCAGAAGACAGTACTGAAGTGTCTTGTGCTATAATGAAAGAACGATATTATCTGTATATCCTACATTATTATTATTAATGGTATTATTATAGATATCAGAAGACAGTACTGAAGTGTCTTGTGCTATAATGAAAGAAGATATTATCTTATATCCTACATATGAACTAATATTATTGGGAAAATAAAGTAAGAGTTTAATATACAAATATTAGTCATAGAGAGAAATATGATTTATAGGATCATCATCATCTGTCATATGAAGAGTTAAATGAAGCCATCATACCTATTGTAGTCCAAGATGAAGAGATGGACTTCAACTAATATCAGTCTTTTTAAGGAATGAACTATGTTGACAATACATTGAATAAAGTAGATAAGACATTAGTAACATGATATGTTAACCCAGTTTGATTTAAAGTTAACCTAACTATGACTGTCCTTGTTCTTAATCTTTCCTCTGGTAGTAAAAACTCATTTAATAACCTCTTGTAATATCATTATGTGATATTATATAATGTTTTATCCCAATTTTTATAGTTTATATCATTGCACAATCAGCTATCTTTAAAACAATATAGTTCTGTTTCTTACTTCATCTTTTATAATATGTTTTTATTTACTGTATATAAATTATTATATAATAACACAATTTTTAATAACAATGTTTTTTTTTAACAAGTTTATAAAATGGGACATATGTAGTTTAATAAGAATATTACAATATGTGAGTTGTGCTGTTATGGTCATAGTTTGGTCAATGTCTCTTCTGATCTATCATAGTTCTCTTTACTTTAGTTCTATCTCTTTAAGAGTTTATCAACTCATCAATGTCTCCTGACATGTACATTGTTATATAACAGCTGATATAAATATATATACTATTACTATATTAGAACTTAACATTATTAACATCACTACTAATACTAGTATATATTATCTATTAAGTGATATCATTATATCTAATGAGATATATACAGTAACTATATATTTTTACTAATGGAGCTAGTACTGGAAATGAGACAATGTACTATTTCAATACTTCATTAGGTAATATCACTATATACTATATCATTTAATACTGTCCTTTAGTTCCACAGGTAATTATTAACAACATTATCATATTGAAGTTGATCCTGATAATCCAATAATGTGTTGTTATCTTTAAAGCACAAGTTAGTGGTCTTTATTCTAATTTAATTAATCCTATCTTCTATATACAGGTGATTGATGTTGATTGTACTCCATTATATCCTACTCATTTATCTGTTAATATAACATGTGAACATTACTCTAATTATAGTGATTATATATATTACTGTAACTAATAATGGAAGTATATACAAATAAATGAAGGATACGTAGTATATAATATAAACTATTTATATTTATATCATACTATATTATGCACTAGAATCATGTTATTAGTGAAGGACATCATTGACATTACTAATATTGGTCAGAAAAAGTAGAAATGTGTAAAGATCATTAATGGACTCTCAATATCAGTCTCATCATCAATACATTAAGTGGGTGGAGTTCAATATGCCATTATCAGTAGTTATAGACTACATATTGGTCATAATAGAACTGATATACAAAGACCAGTGACTGACTCTCTTGTGTAAATGTATTGTTGTTGAATTTCAATTTACGTCATTAATAAAAGTTATCAAATAGTTTATACAAAACTAATAAACTAAGTTAACAGTTTATATTGATAATATATAATACACTTGGAGTAGATATGTACTATACTAATATATATATTGTATGTACTATATATCATAGATACTATATTATCAATAACTATATATGTAGTAGTAAATACTACTAGATATTACAATATACTATAAATATAAATGTTATCAATAAAATGGAGATAGCTGAAATCATTATGAGAAATATTTCTTATGATAATTACATTACACCTTGGTTTATAATGAAGCTGGTAAGTTATATATCTTGTATATTATAATAATATAAGTTATGTTATAGCTGTGATCACAGTTAGCTCCTTGAATCAATGTCTGCTCACTTTACTACACTGGTTAACTTTACCTGTGAGGGTAATGGATATGAGTTGTTGTGGACAGTAGAAGGTAATTCACTCACTAATACCATCAAACAATACAGAGAGATATCAGTAACTACTAACAATATATCAGTTGATGTGTGGTCATCAGTACTAACTATAAGAGCACTACCTATTAATGATGGTATAATCATTCAATGTATTCTTTTGGGTTCTAACTTTGCAACTAAAGGAGCTAGTTTAACTGTAAAGGTTAGCTTAGATAATGTATTAGAATTCTTTGTAACATTCAATGACAGGTATAGCACCAATAGAAAAACCTCCAGTTCAATTTTAGTTTTATCAGTCCTTCAATCTGGTTGATCTGGTTTTCTCCATTATTTTCTCTGAGAACTATCCACTATCATATCACATTTATATAAGAACCAAACATGGCCAGTTACTATATAATGATATCACTAATAAAACATCTTATGAGTTATATAACATCACAGTCGTGTGATATTACACTGCTACTGTTATGCTCATAGTGGAGGATTATAGTTCTATAATACTACTATACAAGAGGAATATAAGGGAGGTAAGTTCATTACATGGGAGGGTTATCTCTTGGGAAATTGATCTATGGAATGTTCCTATTTAATAACATTAATCATTTATATATATGAGAGAGAGAGTATTATGTTTGTTATGTTAGAATATTATCTTATGATCTTACCAAATCATGAGGTCATCTTTAATAAACATAATAATTCATTTGATATACAATTTCAAGTTATTGTAAGTAAACCAATAGTCACCTTATAAATATATTACATTATATAATGTACAGGTTGTAGGTTATCCTAGACTATGTAATAGTACATTACTGGGTGACTACAAGAGAGATATCACAACAGAATAGAACAGAACATACTAGAAAGATATAGTGTGTTCTTTAGAGATTGTCAGTTTGTCAAATAGTTAATTACACTACATCCAATATTGGTCCTCAACTGAACTATATCTTTATTGTTGATATATTGGGATCATTTTAATAAGGTCTAAAACAAGAGATGAGTCATATTTTAGTGAGTATATTATTGTTGATTAATATAACAATCATTCCTCTTGTCACCATAGCAACCTACCATGTGTCAAGGACTCACTTACAATACTACTCTGATAATGGATCAGTTGTTGTAATATGTAGGTTTGCTGAGAAATCTACTGCTGATGGATGTCATGTGGTATTTAGAGAGTCTTCTAAAGAAACTGTGAAGTCTATTATATGAGTAAATCCAGTATAGAGGAGTACAGTATACCAGTATATAACTCTACCAGTTAGTGGTAACTATACTGTGACAGCTCATGATATAGTTAGATGGTTACTAATATAACCCATCTGTTGTGTACCCTCAAGTACTGGAATATATCTTACTACTCCATATCCTACTGAGGGACTGTTAATAATATCAGTAAGTACTATATACTGACTATATTATATTATTTAATTATATTATTTACTAGATACAACATTAAATAATGAGATCACTATGTCCTCAGTAAGACCTCTATAATATATTATAATAATGATATATATTATTATTAGGTACTTTACTAAGAGTAGAGAAATGGTATATGACATCAGTAAGATCATCTACTATTGAGATATCATGTATGTACTTAATATGTATTTAGTTATTATTATTATAACTTACTTTGTATACAGTACCAATCAGTCTGTGTTCATCCTCATTACTATTACTAGTAGTACAGTCAGTATTGTAGTAATAATTGTTATACTATAATAGTGATAGCTATTAGTATTACTGTATATTGGAGAAGAAGAAGAAGAGAACAACAATATGAAGTTGGAGGTGTAAGAAAGAAATAAACATTATCAATTACATAGCATATTGTTCATTAGTTGATCAACAAGATATCAGACATAATCTAGCATATGAAGAAGGTAATTTATATAGTTGTATCAAATGTTATATGTTATAGTTCCATTGTAGTCCATATAGTTGAAATGAGAAGTAGAAGAGTGGAGTTAGAGAGTAATCTATCATATTATAACAGTACAACCTAGTAGGACATGTATGGCTAAGTATGAAAATTTTGTAATATAATTATTGTGTGATCATTTCTTAGTATGACTATGGATATATGTAACCATGGATATGTGTAACCATGGTTACATGTGAACTATGATTACATGTTACAATATTTTGTGAGTTACTTATTTAGTTCCAATTTTTATAATATTTTTGTGAACCCTAAAATTAAAAGTAATCCAAGTAAATTATACCAATATTTTATACAAATATCTTACAATAATATATGATACAGTACATGATTATGTAGATAGTATAGTTAGATATAACAATTGTCACAAATATATTAGTGAAAAATGATGATTACTGACAGGGGATGACTGTACATGTAAATCTCCTGGGTTAGTCTTATCATTATAAACAATATAGGTGATATAATATAATATAGTATAGTATAATATAATATAATATAATATAATATAATATAATAATAATATAATATAGTATAATTGTTATTAATTATCTAATACCCAAATACAAACCTGTTGTATGAACAATAGTTGATTGTTATGACATTATTAGATCAAATGATAGAGGATATATTGAATTTATTGAGACTCATTATTTTTTATTTTATATCACTATAATAGAAGTGATATTGAAAATCACTTTTTATTATAGTGATCCAGTAGAAGTAGAAACTTATAACTATTGATAGTCTACATGTATATAGTTTTTATCTTAATTTATAGCACCTTAATATTACTATAGAGATCTTATAAGTAGTAACTTTGCTTTTTAAATTGTTTCAGATTATTTTGCCCTTTGCCTTTGTATCATAAACATTGAGTAACATTTCTCTATGACATAACTAAAAACATGATAGTATAATATATCTGTGGTTACAGGTTCTGTCCACCACTTCTATTATGACCAAAAACATATTATGTATAGAAGGTTAAGATAAATTTTGCTGAACTGTTCAGATTAGATGTCTCATGCTAGGTACAATGAAATATATTCATATTGTTTTTGTCATATTTCACTTTGTATTAAATGTCCATTGAATATAATATGTTCTTGTTTACTACATCCACATCTTGTATTTTCTCTAGTAATATAGGAATTCAATGTGTATTATTAATAGTTATTAATAGTATTGTTATAAGATAATTATATAAGACATGTACATTAAGCATATAATATTAAGTTAATTCATGTTATATAGAAACCTATGTAGACCTGATCCAGTGTTTTTCACTTCAACTTGTTCAGGTGATCTTCATATTGTCCAAAGTAACTGATTATCATTTAATATGTGACATCAATGAGTTGATTAAGTTATTAATAGTATTGTTCTAGTATTTTAATACAATATTAATCCCTGTATATGATTGTCCTGCTAGCCTTATTCTTGTACAGATAAGTGTAATTCTTGTTGACTTAATTTAATTCCTGTTGCCTTAACTCAAATTTGCACAATCATAAGAGATCAATGATTCCATGTTAGATTAATGTGAGGTTATGGGAGTGTGATTGTATATATTACACTACAACAATAGAAATTATGACTCAAAAATAATAAAAATTCCAGTTTAACATAACTAATTAGTAAAATAGTTAGAAATGGTCAAAATTTTAGTATTAATTTTAGTTAAATATAATTGATATATGTAATGATCATTAATTAGCTCTCAATATTGTACATTATTAGCCTCAGATTATATAGAGCATTAGTACATTAAGTAGGTGGAGTTTATAGATTATTATTAGTAAGTTATGGACTACATTATTGGTCATAATAGAACTGATATACCAAGGACCAGTGACTAATTCTCTTATATAAAATAATATTGCTTGTTATTGAATTTCTAAATTAATTTTTTATTAGTAAATATTATCAAATACTAATATTATAAACTGATATGAGACAATTAGAAATTATCAGTTGGTGATAATATATAAATATGCTAGTGAGTAGATATGTACTATACTAATATATATATTGTTATGTACTATAGATCATAGATACTATATTATCAATGACTATACATGTAGTAGTAAATACTACTAGATATTAGAATATACTTAAATACAAATTATTATCATTAAAATGGAGGATAACAACTGAAATCATTGTGAGAAAATATTCTTATGATAATTATCATTACACCTTGGTTTATAAATGAAGCTGGTAAGTTAATATATCTTGTTATATTTATAATAATATAGTTATGTTATAGCTAACATCACAGTAGCTCCTTCCATCAGTTTGTTGCTCCACTTTATACACTGGTTAACTTTACATGTGTTGGTACAGGAGATTATTGTCATGGTAAGTACATGGTAATCCACTCAATGATTCCAGTAATCAGACAGAGAGATATTTGTAACTACTAACAATATATCAGTTGATATGTGGTCATCGAGTACTAAAAAAATACTATTTTAAGAGCACTACCTATTAATGATGGGATAATATTGGATGTATTATATTAAGTAATAATCCTTTTGATTTAAACACAGAAAGGAGATTTTAACAATCAAAAGGTAAAAAAATATTATTATTTAGTAATACAGTAATGTAGTATTGTATAATATCTACAAGTATATAATGAATGGAATGAGACAAAATAAAAAACACAAATTAGTTTATATATAATGTGTCTAATTTAGGTATATCATTTGTCAAAACAACCTTGATTTAAGTTTTGCTAACAATTCTTAATAGCCTGGTCTCCTCCATTATTTTACTCTGATGATATTCCACAAGGAAGTATTACAACATATCATGTTATTATGTTAAGAATAAGAGGTTCCGTAGTAAGTAGATGTTAACACAACTAATACATTCAATCAGTACCTAGTAACCTCACTGTGGACTGTAATTCTTATAACGTCAGTGTTTAGCTTTTATTGAACAATACAGTTCATTAGCTACAACTATTTTTAAACAAAGTACTGAAAGTAAGATAATATTAATTATATATTATGATAATATATTACTACATTATCAGACTATACTATTGAAATACTTAACCCATATTGTAAAGTTTAATAACTTAGGAAACAGTTCTATTAATACAAGTACAATTTACTATCAATGTAAGGACTACATTTTATATAAATATATTACAAATAGTTTTTAATTGATATATATTTTAGATCAAAGGTTTCCCTCACCTATGTACTAGTACCATATATGGTATAAACAAAGGATAATGTGTAACAATGAGAAAACAACCCTATCATCATGTTTATATTAAGAATGTTACTGATGTTAATGAAACAATAATATATTATAATATAATGAACTACATCCTTCTCTCAATTTTATTTATACATTATATACATATATTATGGATTTATTTAATAACACAAGAATGAAGATCATTGTGATATTTTGTGAGTTATTAAAATTATATATATCTTTCATATTCTAATTATCCATATTCCATGTATATAGCAATCTATCATGTTCAAGGACTCAACTCTACAGTACTACTCTGATAATGGAATCAGTTCTTGTAGAGTGTAGGTTTGAATGAGAGGTCTACTGCTGATGGATGTCCCATGTGATATTTAGAGAATCTTCTGAAGGAACTGTAAGTTGTATTAATATAAGTAAATCCCAGTATAGATGAGAGTTCGAGTTATACCAGTATATAACTCTACAGTTAGTGGGAACCTATACTGTGACAGTTCATGATATAGTAGATGTACTATTATATAACTAACCCCATCTGTTATGTACCCTCAATACTGGAATATATCTTACTACTACCATATCCCTACTGGGACTGTTAGAAATATCAGTAAGTACTATATAATAACTATATTATAATTTATATTAATATTTGCTAGCTACTACATTAAATGATGAGATCATATTGTCATCAGTAACCTTATAATATATTATAATAATAATATATATTATTATTAGGTACTTTATTAAGCGTAGAGAACAACTGGTTTTATGACATCAGTATTATCATCTACTGTTGAGATATCATGTATGTACTAATATTGTATTAGTTAGTATTATTATAAACTTACTTTGTATACAGCTACCAATCAGTCTGTGTTATCCTCATTGCTATTACTAGTTAGTGACAGTCAGTATTGTAGTAATAATTGTTATTATATATAGGTAGATAGCTACTATATTACTGGTATATTTGAGGAAGAAGAAGGGACAGCATGAAGTTGGAGGTAAGAAGAAAGAAACAAATCAAGTAGTAGGCAATATTGTTTTAGTTGATCAACAAGATATTAGACATAATCCATCATTATGAAGAAGGTAATTTATATAGTTATATCAAATGTCATAAGTTATAGTTACATTGTATCTATATGTTTAAAGAGAAGTAGAAGAGTGGAGTTAGAGAATAATCTATCATATATAACAGTACAACCTAGTAGGACATTTGTACTGATGGACTATGAAATTTATATTGTAATGTTAATTATTGTGTGATCATTGATATATATTACCATATATACATATGTATGTAGCCATGGATAGACATGATTACTATGAGTATGTTTACAATATTTTGTGTGTACTTTGTTCATTGTGTGTTATATTTTATAATATTTTAAAAGTGGTTTCTTATGGTAGATAGATAAATTATAAAGAAGATATATTTAGTAATAAAATTGATTTTCTATAATCAGTACCTTTTATATACTTACTCATCAAGACAATGTGATTGATTATCATTATCTCTAGTGGGTGGAGTCCAATATTATATAATATATATATATAATATATATTTATATATATATATAACTGACTCTCTTGTATTGGGGTGTTGTTATTAATTTTAAATTTTTATTATTAGTAAATAAATATTATCAAAATAATTTATAGAAACTGTAGTACTAAAGTAAAGAGACATGTAGAATGAGATCAGAAGAGACATTTACAAAAAACTATGATCATAACTACAACTTTACATATTGTAATAATTATTATTAAACTACACAAAAACCTTTTTTGTAAACGTGTTAAAATTAAACTATGTTAGTATAATTGTATACATTAATGTATTATATGAGTTCATTTATAAACAATGAACAAACTGTTGTAAAACTGTTTTACATTGAAGATGTTAAAATATCAGCATTATATAATGAATAATAAATATAATAAGTAATTGTATATTTTACATAATAACACAATGTGATTGGTTATCAGTATCTCTAGTGGGTGGAGTCCAATTGTGTTTATATTACTGTATATTGAGTTATTTATAAATAAATTAAACAAATGTTGTAAACTGTTTATATTAAAGATGTTAATATATATCAACATATATAATGAATAGAATAATAAATATATAAGTAATTGTATATTTACTGTAACCATACCAATTATCCTAAAAATGGTTTATCAGTATATATTTTATCATAATTAATATTCTATAAATGAAAAAATAAATTAAAATTCTTTAGTAAGTAATATTAATGAGACATTTGTAGTTATAATGAAGTTACAATATGTAATATTGTACAGTATTTTTATTATTTATGTATCTAACAATGTTTATGTAATAATTTTATATACTATTACTATATTACACTTACAATTATTAAATTATTCATACTAGTACTAGTATATATTATCTATTAAGTGATATCATTATATCTAGTTATTTACAGTAGTCATACCATCAATCTACTAATATAATAACAATACCTGCATCTCATAGTTTTATTAGTATTTAATAATATAATTAAAATTTTATATATAATTCCTATCTCTCTAGTTATAATAGTTATCACTGTGATCATCATTAGTATCTTAATAATATTATAGTATTGTTAGTGTTGTTTGTGTGGGTGTTTATTATATAAAGAAGATTTTTACAAAGTATGTATATCATGTATACATGTAATATAATCTAATTATATTATATATAGAGTGTAATAGTATTGATGATGATATAAATTATACAACATAATATATCATATGAAGATACTAAACAATATCAGATAACAATGACACAGAATACATCTTATGAAACTTGTTGCAATAACACCTGATGATGTTAATATTAATAGAAAATAATTATAATAAGTTTTTATTAATAATAATTATCTGATTTTTCATATTTCTATAGTTGGTATTAAATTTAATTTTTGTTAGTGTTAAGAAGGTTCTAAGTTAAATGTAATAGATATTTTATATATAGTTAATACTAAAATATGTGATTTATTAATACAATATAACATTTTATTTTATTATATTTTAGTATTGCATAAACTGCACAAGTATTACTACTACATTGTTTTTGGTATGTTTTTCATTGTTAAATGTTAATATGATACTAATATGACCAAACATACAAAATGAAGGAGTGGCTTGTTACATATGAGAGATCTACTGCTGATGAATGTCATGTGGGAACTGTAAAGTCTATTAAGAGGTAATAAACATAGAGTAGTCCAGTATAGGGGAAAAAAACAGTATTACCAGTATAGTAAACTCTACCAGTTTAGTGGTAACTATACTGTGACAGCTCATGATATAGTAAGATGGTACTATTATAACTAAACCCATCTGTTTGTGTATCCTCAAGTACTTAGTAATATCTTATTACTACCATCTCCTACTAAAGACTGTTAGTAATTCAGTAAGTATGCGTACTACTATGTATATATTATATGATGTCTTATATAGGCACAATATCAAGTGATAAGACAATATCTCTGATCAGTGACATTCTAATAATAGTGTGATGAAAGCATCACAGAACCTACTAGTGAATATCAAGTAATTATATACCAGTATATACTAAATAATATTATATTATTTATATTATCTTATTTACTAGATACAACATTAGATGATGAGATCACTATTGTTATCAGTAAGACCTCTATATTATTTTGTAATAAATGATATATTATTAGATAGGTACTTTATTAAGAGTAGAGATCAACTGGTTATATCTCTAGTACATGATGTCTGTAGTATTGTGTATAATAGTGATAGCTACTAGTATTAACTGTAATATTGGAGGAAGATGAAGAGACAGTTGACAGTCCAATATGAAGTTGGAGGTAGGAAACAAAGAATCAATATCGTAATAACAATAATTGTTCTCTAGTTGATCAACAAGCTATAAACATAATCTAGCATATGAAGAGGTAATTTATATAGTTGTATCAAATGTAGTATATGTTATAGTTCCATTGTAAGTCCATATAGTTGAAATGAGAACAAGAAGAGTGGAGTTAGAGAGAAATCTATTATATATAACAGTACAACCTAATAGGACATGTACTGTTGACTATGAAAATATTGTAATGTAATTATTGTTGTGACTATTAATATGTTATTACCATGGATACATGTAACCATGGTTACATGTGACCATGAGTTTGTATTTACAATATTTATGTGTTACTTTGTTCATATATTTCATGATATTATAAAAGTTTTTTTATGGTAGATAGATAAATTATAAGATATATATTAGTAACAAATTAATTTAGTACAAATTAATTTGACTTTAATCAGTAACTTTGGATGGTAGTATCAATATCTTTAGTGGGTGAGTCCAATATTTCATAGACACAAATATTGGTCAGATGAAACTGATATACAAGACCAGTAGCTGACTTTCTTACTGTGTTGAATTACATTTCATCATAAAATAATAAATGTTATACAAACAAAATTTATACAAAATAATATGTGTATTTACAGAGTTAAATAATTAATTTTATACTAGTAGTAGTAGTGATGTTAGTAAGTTCTATTATAGTAATAGTATAATATATTATATCAGCTGTTATAGCACAATGTACATGTTAGGGAGAATTGATAAGCTCTAAAAGAGATAGTACTAAAGTAAAGATATATGATAGATCAGAACAGACATTGACCAAACTATGACCATAACAATACAACTTTACATATTGTAATTATTATTATTTAAAAACTATACATGTCCTTTTTATAAACTTGTACAATAAATCATTGTTAGTATAATCAATGTACATGCTGTATATCTCTGTATAAATAATATATATAATATATTAGATATATTCATAATTTATAAAATGAATAAACTGATGTAAACTGTTTATATTAAAGATTTTAAATATATCAACATATATAATGAATAGAATAATATTATTAAGTGATTGTATATTTTATGTAATGTACATAATTATACTAACAATGTTTTTTAATAAGTTTATAAATAGGACATATATAGTTTATAATGATATTAATATATCGTTTTCTAAATAATCTTGTAACATTTTCACTTACAAACATTTTACATGTAACTATCAATAATTTAACATTAGATATTATTTATTACATACTAAATGCTTAATTGACAAACTAGAATATATATATTTAGGTTATATATAGATACTATAGTAAATAATAGCATTGATGTTATTCAATAATAACATGTTGATAGAAACTTATCTGATAAGCGTTATATAAATTACCAAAGTAGTGCATAGTATAGACTGTTGTGTAGTCATATTATATTATATATTAGAGTTATATTATTAATGAAGGAGATCACTAATATAGGTAATAATTGAAGGATGTGTAATGAGTTATTAGAGGACTTCAATTAGTCTCATCATATAGAAACCAGTCATTATGTGGGTGGAGTCCCAATATACCATTATCAGTAATTAAAGACTACATATTGATCATAATAGATCTGATATACAGAAATAGTGACTGACTTACTGTGTAATGTATTGTTGTTGATTTGCATCAATTTCCGCATTAAAAAAAAAAAAGTTATCAAAATTAGTTATATAAAACTAATAACAACTAAATTCAAAGTTATCATTTATGATAATATACACTGAGTGGGTTATTAGTATTTCCTTAAATACTAATCATTTTGAATCAAACACATGTGCCCTCTCCACTTTGTCCATTATAATTATAATAGATCATTATATATAATATTATCAACTATGTTTTCTATAATTATAATAAGTGTTTTTAGAAAATTAATGTAATTAATTTATTATCAGACTTCATTGATATGAAATAGATCTACAATAGACATCATTAGACAAATATATGTCATGAAGTATCAGTATAGTTGATAAGCACAGTATAATAATATTGTAGATCGTTTGTATAGGGTCTTGTCTGTTTTTGTAACTTTTTATTGTTAAATTTCATTGATGTTGAGATGAAGTTACAAGACTCAAACATGACCTCTATTGTATTTGCAATTACAATATATATATGTTTTAATGTAGTGATACTATCAAGTATATTA
>NW_024532943.1:0-68283 GCF_016097555.1 Gigantopelta aegis | reverse complement strand
CAAAAAAGAACCTGTGGTTGGTCCGTTAAAATTTGTCACAAATAAATTCAAAATAGGTCAGCTTTTAATGGTATTTTCATTTGACAAGATGCATTTGAATAAGTTGTGTGTAAATAAATACATGTAGCATGTCACAGCAGGCTTAAGTTTGATGACATATTGTAATTGTAATCCTGATATTGACACTGAAAAAAGTCCAAAATGTGACAACCCATTTACATACAATGTACCTTATATCCAAATGTATCATATGTCCAAATGCCATAGGAATTGACAAAAATATATTGAAAATGCCTCTCCTGTCAGGCTTGTCTATATTGCCCTGACAGCCATACTGGATGTACAACCGGGCTGAAGTTTGGTTTTAAGAAGTGGTTACAGTGGAATCACAATTTAAAGGTTTTTGGTTGTGCCCCACATCAGGCAGAACTGAGAATTGCAGTTCTGCTAAAAGTGGTCTGTGAAGACCTAACTATGGCCCAGCTAGGGGAACATGTGGAGTCTGTAGTTCTATGCCTAGTTAAAGGTAAAAGTTAACAGCAACAACTATGTTGGACAATGGACAATGCATGATGATATAAACTAGCTCACCTAGGTGAGCTAAAAATACCTAGGTATTACCCCGAAAAGAAATGTTATGTCCAGATTTACATTAAGTTTAAGTACATACTTTCAACTCTGTTTCCATCATTCAACTCCATCACGGAGTGGAGTTATTTATAATTAAGTGGATTTATCCATGCACTATAGTGCAGTAACATTTGAAGCTTCCTGTCATTCCATGGAGGGTCCTGCTTAAGTTAATTGACAATCATAATTAAAAAAAGTTCTTCAGCAGTTACCCTGAATAATAATGGCAGGAACAGATCGAGTGGAGTTTAGAAAAATAAGGATATGACAGAAAAATCAGTCAGCCATTCTAGTTCCACTGCACATGGCAGCTACGATGCTGACACAAGCAAGAGTTTAGCAGGGTTTGTATCCTCTAGTCACAAGTCCTGTTCATAGGGGGAGTTTGTGTAGTGATGGTTATGGTGTGGAGTAGATTTGTGTGGACACCCAATGCTGTTTTCTGTAATTTTTCATGTATGAATGCATGTTTAAAAAAATTTTAACTTTAGATTAGTAACTCATACTACTTTTGAATTAATATATGCTATTTGCAGTCTACAAATGCAGAAAAGATTAACACACTGTGACCATGAATGTTGTTATCCTGGATTGGAACCCCCTCAAAAGTTGCAAAATTCCTAATATTCTACCCTGAAACTGATAGCTACATGTAGGACGAAAATACACCACTGGTACATATACTTTATTTCCACATTGAAATGACTAAAACCTACATTTTAATGGCTAAAACACTTACTGACAATCATCACTTTTCATTTGTGCCCTTATTGAGAAAAATTACCATATATATTATGATTTTCTACACAACAAAAAAATCACTGACAAATAGTCTGTGAATATTATGTGTATTGTGCATTGGTAAAATTTTATTTGACTTTTGACCTCATTTTAACAATCTGATCAAAAAAAAATTGGAATAATAATTAAATAAAAAGTAAGATAATTGTTAATAATAAGTTTAATTAGAAGTCTTGATGAAGCATGACTGCCTTTAACATTAAAAGGTTCATGACTACACGTAGTTTCGCTACTACTGTATTTCAAGATTATGCCATTAAGGAGAAAATGATACTTTTTGGCTTAATTTCTATTGCAGTTGTACTGTATATCTTCACCTATAAGTCTAGTTTTTTTTTTATCAAAATATTATTTTATAACTTAGGGGGTCGACTTATAAGGGTATCAGAAAATGACACCAATTTTTGTTTTAGCATTTTGGAAATGGTATTGCAAGGATTTATTGTTGAATTATCCCAGTGTTTATATTCAATTTAATTTTTTGGCATTAATCGAACTCGAAACTTGTTTTTGCATGCCTATATCCATTTAAGGTTCAGGCATGTCTCTCGGATTCTACCATGGCATGGCCAGCGGTTTGATCCGGGGGAAGAGGGAGATTGACTGAAACAATTTAGAAATTATTAACAATGGGGAGGGAGACATTATCATTTTGGAAGTGTCAATTCGAAAAAAAACTAAATTGCAATGATATTGAATAACTAATAATATGTTTTGTTTGACATATAATTTTGATCGGGCTGTTCTAAAATATATATAACTCATATACTTATCTTATTAACTTAGGCCTAGAAGAATGGTTCAAAAGGGGTGGGCTTCATGACCAATCCAGTCTGCCGATCCAACATCCAGGTGAGGTTCCACATGCTCACCGGGCCGAATTCCCATGACGCGGGCCGGATGAATGCTAGACAACCCTAGCTCCTAATACCCAAACTGCCAACAACCTAGGGTAGCTATGTGCTTACGGTAATCTTAGGGCTAAGATCGCTTCATGGAACGGGGCCCTGGATTGTAAGTAAATCTGAACGATGAGTTTATTTGTGTTATCTACCAATATTCATTTATACCAGTGGCGATATTCGTTAACTGAAACTAACGTAACAGTTAACACGCGAATGACACATGCACAATCAAGAACAATGGGGTTGTAAGGCGATGAAAATTTATCATACAAAGCGTAGTCAGTCTGCACTGGCATGCTATTTCAATCTTTATCTTTTGATTATATTACATCAAAGTGTCAGAATATGTTTAATGTGACACAGAATTTAAATAATTTACTTTAATAACGGCATAATTGTTGTTAGGAAATCTGTCACCAAGACCAAAAGTCCCTTTCAAACCCATGCATGTAAATTGGTAAAGTTTGTTTTGTTTTGGTGGATTAGGCTATTCGGCACCAAAAAAGGGTAGCATACTTTGTCAATATAAATGTCAGAGAAAATTCTATTAAACTATCGAAACGATTTCTCTCTATATATGTATATATAAAGAGTTTCATTGCAAAACGCGATAAATGCCACTATACACACCCAATCCTAAAAACTTTTATTCCATAAATGCCATAAACACCACTCGTTTCTCTGCAATCTGCAATATACCCTCAGACAATCATATCACGTTTTGCTGAAAACTGAATTTGAACTTGTGTTTGTCTACGTGTGAACAGTGTCTAAGTGGTGTTTGCATAATGTTTTTTAATACGGCGTTTATCATTTAACTCTTCATATATAAATATCTCATTATCTGGCTGATTATAACACTACAAGCAACTTGTAGGAGTATATGATGATGAAAACACCCAAAACGCACCATACCTACTGTTCAACAATGTATAAGCTGTCATCCCCTTGCAATCTAGTGGTCCCTGCAATGCATGTGCTATGAATAGTCAACAGAGTGCAATGAGCTAGTTGGAACTCACTTTAATGCGAGGTCAAATTCAGCCAGACTGAGAAGAAAAACGTCCGCTAGACTGGTTTAAGCGCATCACGTTAAACCAAATGGCCACGTCGGGAACCAATCAAATAGTTCATAAACGTTAACGAAACGCTTGCCTGTTGAATTTTGGAAAAAATACTTCTTGAAAAAAAAAATCCAATATAGTCCATGGCAAAATAAATCCCGCTAAACAACCATCTACAAGTCACTTCTCTCGATTTGCTATCACGTGCAATATTTCACTAACAAATAGTTGACACCAATAATCTTTGACCCCATCCATGACATCAATATACCTACCGATATAACTTTATTCAAGTCAAATCAATGTGCTCTAGTGGTGTCGTTAAACAAAACTAACTTTAACTTTTAATTCAAGTTATAAAGTGTAAACATCGGAAAAACTAAAGTTTATCATTTTGCCGCCATTTTTTTACACTTGAATCCAAAGATTTGTTACTCTAATACTAATAGTAGTACAGTGCAAGCGTAATATGCAAAATGGTAACCAGTCTTTTATTAGTTTTAAAGGTTGCATATCGCCATTTATTTTTGCAAAACTTTAAAAGTGTAAATTATTAATTTAATTTATAAAATAATCACATAAATAACAAACAAAAAAATAATAATAAATAAATTAAAAAAAGTTTAAGAACACAATATCATGAAATAGATAAATTTAACTACGTACCTACATTGAAAAATTACTAATTTGGTGTGGGGTGGGTGGCTGGGGGTAAGCCTTAAACTGTAATACATGCATGCATTGTACACTTTATGCTAAAAAAGGCTCTTGTTTCTTTTTTCTTTCTTTATTATTCTTTTTTTTTTATCCCATTGATAAGTAAATAAATAATGCTGTTAATTGTTGTAATAGCTTGGTAACATGGATTATTTTTTATAACTTAGGTGGTTTTAGTGGAAGTTTTAATAGGTAACTTTATTCTAAACTTATGAAAATTATTTACATATTTTTCTAAACAAACCATAAAGTATGCCCAATGAGCCTATCTGTTGTGTAAATTGACAAATTGATTAAGCATGATCTCAGTATAAAAAATGTACATTAAAAAGTTAATAATTTTAATTTACTGGTTTTTTGTTTTATCAACATTGGGCAAGTGAATTTTCAAATCCACTAGCCCTATGGCAAGTGAATTATTAAAACATTTCTAGAACCCCTGCTTTGATATACGAGTTGTGGTCCACTGGCTGGAATGAGCAATAGCCCAATGGGCGCATCGAGTGAGCACTTTACCACTGGGTACATCCTGCACAAGTTAAATGGACACGCACTAGTTGTTAACCATTGCGCCGTTGTTTTTCGCTATTAAACCCATTTTTTCACAAATAAAATTGCACTTTACTTACCGGTTATTATTTAGAATATACATTTCCATTCACTTGAAGTGTTTTTTGGTAATCCTGGTAATCCTGGTGTTTGTAATACCACAAAATGCATTTTTCGTATTTCTTAAAAAGCCACGTGCCTCTGAGAAAAAAACGTTGAGCAGACAAGGTCTAATCTATTTTTAGAGGGGATATTCCCATTTCAATGTCACAGACGTTGGTATCATTTTGGTTCGGTTTGTTTTCTCGTGCACGGTTCGCGCAATCAACATCCGATTTGTTGTCGTTTGCTTCTTGTTCATTTGCGAGATTTTTCTTCACAGTTCGTGAAAATTTTCATTAACAATAAAGTTCAGACAAGTAAGTATCTCAATACAAAACGTTACAAACCCTTAAAACCAATAATTTTGCTAAGTCTTACGATATCTGGAGAGGGGATACAACCTTGGGGGGGTGGGGGTGGGGGACACAAGCTATATTGTTACCTTTATTTAAATAGAGTAGGGAAAAAAAATCTTACATTTTCGGCCTAGGGAGGGGAAGTGCCTCTCCACCCCTGACGACGACGACGACGACTACTACTACTACCACCACCGCCAAAAAAAAAAAAATACAAAATGATGTCACTTCGGGAAAATGACGTCATTTTGTCGTCTCTTTTTAGTTGTGTTTGAAATATTTTGACATGGTCCTAACTTGCTATTCATGTAAATAATATTTGGGATAATGTGGATAATAAAGAAATTATTACACTCACTAAAAAACAAAAATACTTTTACAAAATGTAGCATTTTGATAAGCGGTTACACTGTGAAAGCTACATTAAGTTATAACGTCGCTTCACAAAATTACGTCATTCGATGTGCACGTGTAATCATTATGACACACATGGGTCATACTGGTTATATTTCCCTGAATATCTTGAATTATGTGGATAATAAAAATTTATATAAATCTTATAAATTATTATTCAGTTTTTACTATAATGAGGAACAGTGGCTAGGTACTTATTTAAAATCATTATAATGATGCAACAAACAGTGTATTTCCATTCATCATAAGTAAAACCTCATTACGGACATTGTGTGAAATATAACAAAATTATACCCATTTTTGTGAGTAACTTTATGTCAAACACAACATTTATTAATTGTACAAAAATAATCTCTTGAAGTGTACCCTTGTTACCAACATTTTACTGCACAAACATACAAAATTAACTCACACAAGTATGTTTATATAGCTAATTGGTCTTTTCATTGTCTTGCTGTGACATGTGATTTTAACATGCATTGTGTGTATCGCTGTCAACTCTGGGCCAGATGCTGGCACTTCAGATTCATCATAGTTGCATTATGTAATCTAGTGGGAAGACATTTTACAATTCAGAGGCATTATGAGAACTAAACTGGATATTTTTATAAATGGCAACACTGAATGTTGATACACAGCCTGTTGAATCAGCGGCAACACGCTTCATAGCCATTACGATGACAACAAACATTATAATAACACTTAATTTTTAAACTCCATGTGCTTTTTCAACAATATAAATATCCCACAATTCTCATTTCGGCAAAGGTTAAACAGTCGGGACAATTCGGCCCGTTACATTCTCGGAAACCGAAAGTAGTCGACATTTTCCGAATGAGAAAAAAGGCAGAGTTACTTCCCTTATGTTATTTTGGCAAAAGGGGACCAATTTTTGTTTATGCTTTCAAAAATGTCATTTAATAATCAAATACTGGGAGACTTCTGTGGAATCGGGGAGGATTGACAGGTCTGGGCTGTTGGGTACAGGGTTCACAGCCTGGTATACCGGCTCCCATCCAGAGCGAGTTTTAATGACTCAATGGGTAGGTGTAAGACCACTACACCCTCTTCTCTCCAACTAACCACTAACAACAATTAACCCACTGTCCTAGACAGACAGCCTATAGATACCTGATGTGTATGCCCAGGACAGCGTGCTTGAACCTTAATTTGATATAAGCACGAAAATAAGTTGAAATGAAATTAATGTCAACTTTCAGCTTGACGTACACTGGATATCGTACCAATTTGTGGATAAATAAAGTCATTGTTAATGCACACAACTATGCATGTTGTACAGTACTATATGGTAACAGCCAAACAGAGTGTTCACCATCTATTAAGGATACATTCAGGCACGGCGGAAGCAAGTAGACATTGGGTGGGGACTGACTCAGATCAAGGGCACAAAGCAAAGTTTCTAGGGGCATTTGGGGGTATGCTACCCTGTAAAAATTTTGAAAACTAGATGTCCTGAAATGCAATTTCCTGCATTCTACAAGTAAAATTCATCTCTGCTTTAAGATTTACTACCAATAGTATTTTTTATTCAAAATTATTGCACGGACTAGAGCCTCCCATCTCCCATCCCTTCTCCACCGTACTGATATTCCCTTTTGCTGCCATGGCAGATGTAATGAGATTTGACTGAAAATGGAATACTGCAATGTACAAAGCAGAAGTTTTAAAAATAATAATTTTATTTGTTAAAATATTGTATATATGAACCATTTATGACTCTCATTTACTCAAAGAAAGAAATACTTCAAAATTTATTGTTAATTTTTTATGGGTCAACTTATAAACGGGTCGATAAAAAAAGATGTTTTCTGGATTGGAAATTAGGGAGGGGGGAGCAACTTATAAGCAATAATTAGGTTAACCCCAATCTGTGGACCAATCACATTACAGGTTTGTCTGTAAAAATCCATTCATTACATTAATTGTTATTACATTGTGCTCTCTCACAGGAGAGTGATAAAATACAATAGATATCTCCTAACAAGTATAATATATAAAATTAATACTCACAATTTACTGTCAGTGTGAACTGTTCAGTTTCAGATTTTGATAAAAATGAGTTGGTCGCATTACACGTATACACACTCTCTGTCTGACTTCTGTTGATGCTTGCCAGTGTTAACTGAGAGGTTGATGAGATCGGCTGGTTTCTCAGAGTCCAGGAATAGGAACATGGTGGATTACAACTAGCAGCACACATCACAGTCAGACTTTCTCCTTCTGCTACAGGCCCAGGTGATGGTGGACTGAATGTAATAGAGTCTGGACCACCTAAAGAATAAAACTGTACATATTAAATAATATCACATGTATCAGATGCTATAGTTACATGGTGGATTACAACTAGCAGCACATTGTCACAGTCAGACCTAGGTACCAGTGCTCTAACCCCTGACCACACATGTATAGACATACCGAAACAGCAGACAATGAAAGTGGTTAAACTAAAGAGTGATCTACTTCTCACTCAAAGTCGGTTCTGAATGGTTTGTACAGACACCCTTCTCAAACCAGGTATGCGTCCAGCAGTGTTTGTTGCTGTGGCAGTTCGGTGACGCAAGTACAGAACCCGGATGTAGCGATCTTGTGCTGCAGTTGTTATGCGAGGTCTTCCACTTTTGGGCTGGTCTTCAGCTGATTGAAACTGCTGGTACATGTCCCAGAGACGTGAAATGGTGCTCTGATGGACGTTCGTGTGGTGTGCAACTGCTGACTGTGATTCACCTAACTGGAGGCAGCCTATTGCAATGTTTTGATTTGGCAGGCTTAGTCTTGGCATCTTGTAACTCGTCTACGTCGAAATGGAAATGAGGCATCATTGCGAGCATTGCAGCTTTAAATACCCATCACTATACCCAAATCTTTCCTCCCCCCCCCCCCCCCCCGAGTTTCACGTGCATTCGCCAAAATCTGACCATTTCACGCCGATTTCCTGCATTTGTCGCACAACGTGCCATAACGTGTGTTAAATTTGTTTTAGGGTGCATTTGGGCTTGCTGTCCCATTCCAGGAACATTAACAAACATGGTCGTTCAGCAACATTGTACAAAAAAACTATATAGTTTGTAAAATCAAACACTTTTCTTCTTTCCCTATCACCTATGCGGTTTTGTTTTTGACAAGAGTATATATCATGCTAAATTTTAATTTTGTTTTAGTATGCACATTTGTTGCTAGAATCACTTTAAATTGGGAAATGAAGAACTTGGAACTTCCTACGATTTGCATATACAGTGAAACCCCTCTTTACCAGACACCCATAGGTCATTCCATGTCAATTCTTATCACCCAAAACACTGACCCTCTCAGATTTCAATGAAACTTAATACACTAGTAGGGGCCCAGGAAATAACCTTTACGCCAAAAATGTAGAACCATCGGTCAAGCGGTTGAAATATAGACCTCCAAAGTTTTACTTAATTTGTCCAAAACATTGCATGGAGCAAGTCACATTATTAAGAATGCAGTAACTTGGCTAGAGATTAAGCTAGGAAGGTCATTCAACTATCATTTTAAAGCTTTTTACAAGAAGAACAAATTCCAATAAAGCTCTAAAAAGAATAATAAATAGTTTCAGAGATGAGTAATCTCAGATTTTTTCAAAAAGTTAAAAAAAACAGATACAGTGCATGTATATGTGTAGAAATTAAAGTCCCTGTACAGCTTAGGATAGTCACTTAAAGGGTTTCTAAGATCGAGCCAATTATGTATACATGGGTACTTCAATGTAGCCTATGGTCCATTCATCTTAAAGGGGCAGGATTTAGCTCAGTCAGTTGAGAGCTGAGATGCTTGCATCGCAGGATCAAACCACCTCGGTGGATCCATTCACCTGATTGGATTTTTCTCGTTCCCACCAGTGCACCACAACTGGACAAAGGCTGTGGTATGTGCTTTCCTGTCTGTGGGAAAAATATAGAGGGTTTCCTCTAATGACTACATTTCAGAATTAATAAATGTTTGAAATCCAACAGCCAATGATTAATTAATCAATGTGTTCCAGTGGTGTCATTAAACAAAACAAACTTTTCCATTAATCTTAAAAGTCACACTTATATGTACAACAATGAATAGTACTAATATAATCTATATCAGGTGCCACTTTTAAAAGAAACAGACTATATTATGTAATGTATTTGGCATATTATTTCATTTCTAAAAGAATACTTTATAAGAATATACACATTATGGGATTCCCCACTTGGAAATTTGGGAAATCCCAATTATAGTGTGGGGATTCATCAGCAGCTGTTTAATGAAAAGACCATAGCGGCAAAAGCTAGCTTGCAAAGGCCTTATGATCAGCAAGTTATCACTCGACAAGAGCTGTTTGATTTTGCATCAGCAAACATCTTTTCTATCACCTTTCAACTCACCAATACTGAAGAATACCATCAAGAAGCTGATGCCCTCAAACCAAGACTGGAGAAAGCAAAGACCATAACTGGTACTCAAAAGCTCAATTTTTTCAGAACAGTATCATTTGTTAATCTAGAAGTCAGAGAGTACTCTTCTTCCCCAACCATGAGGAGAGAAGCAGCGACTGTTAAAGAGGAGCATCTCAGTCTTGAGAAAATCAAGAGATATGTTACGTGTATCTATGATGGACAGTGGTGCATGGCCCAGAGAATCAAGAAGTAGAACTGAACATTCTTGACCCACCCCTTTGTTTGTCTTTCCTTGTCGCCCAGACATACTATTGGTTGATGTGAATGACATTTTAACTCCTACTGGTCGAGTCTGTCAGACAAGGAAGCACAAAAGGCTACTGGAACAATCAGGAATGTGACTGGCAATATTTTAATCCATCACATTCAGGCTTGATTGTTTTGTTTAACAACACCACTAGAGCACATTCATCGGCTATTGGATGTCAAACATTTGGTAATTCTGACACATGGTAATCAGAGGAAACCTGTTACATATAATGCAGCAAGGGATCTTTTATATGCACTTTCCCACAGACAAGAAAACACATACCACAGCCTTTGACCAGTTGTGGTGAACTGGTTGGAATGAGAGAAAAACTAAACAATTACAGATGAATGGATCCACCGACACCGTTTGATCTTTACGCGAGCACTCAAGCCACTGAGCTAGATCCCCCCCCCCCCCACCACCACCAACATTCAGGTAAACCTAAGCATATGAAAATAGGTTAGAAATATGGAAGGCTGCACCTAAATGTTCAGTGTATGTTTGCAGTAAAATTCCTGGGCTCTCTGCAAGAGTTGGTCTAGCTTAAACATTGGAGGTACCAGGAAAAAACCCACTTCCAATCTGTGCACATTACCAACCTTACAATGAGGTCATATGTGACAAACACGCCAATTGCTGCAAAATGCACCACACCAGACGCCCCCAAAGGGCCCCAAAATGTGGGCTAGCTAAAACATTGGAGGTACCAGGTAAAACAAATGAACATGTACATGTTTAAATGAACATGTACATTCCACTGAGTGTAATATGACCAATGCCAGACAAATTGTCTGCTGTAGTCTAGTAGATAATGTAAAAACCATTCAAAATGTTAAAAAAGAATGTGAAATGTTGAATATATTTCATATAAATTGTGCCTACCATCAAGGTTTTCAAAATGGCCACCATCGAGAAACAAATTTGCCAGAACATGTAAGTACTTGATTTAAGTTGCAAATCCCATGTTTTCACACTCAAGGAATTCAACAGAACTAAAATACCTTACCCTCATGTCTTGTATGTCAAACTTAAACATGACCTTCATCAGAACCCCCCCCCCCCCCCCCCCCCCCCACACACCTCGCCATAAAAAATCGCATATTAGTTTCTTGGCCAAGGAACGAGAATCATACACATGTATATTTTTTGGCTAATCTGTTTTGGCAGCAACAAAAACAACAACAAAAATGAACAACAACAAATTAACAAACAAAATGTGTAATCTAGTGCAGTGGCCCCTACTGTATAACACCTAATCAGTTGCCACACATTTATGGTCCTATTAGACAGGAAGTCATATTTTGAACCTTTGTTTATGTTAAACTGATTGTAGTCATGGTAGTACTACAAGGCAAAGAGTTAATAGTCTTTATTTGCAAGGGTTTTACAAAAGAGGGACCACTGTATTAACTGTTCCAATTTATATGTTCTGTTCACTTGATAGGGGTGGGACGTAGCCCAGTGGTAAAGTGCTCCCTCGATGCGCTGTCGGTGTGAGATCGATCCCCGTCGGTGGGCCCATTGGGCTATTTCTCATTCCAGCCAGTGCACCATGACTGACATATCAAAGGTTGTGGTATGTACTACCATGTCTGTGGGATGGTGCATATAAAAGCTCACATGCTGCTAATCAAAAAGAGTAGCCCATGAAGTGGCGACAGTGGACTTCCTCTCTCAATATCTTGTGGTCTGTAACCATATGTCTGACGCCATATAAATATAGCATGTCCTTCCTTCCTGCTCACTTGATAGTTGTTTAAACACTGATCTTTTTCCCATGCAGTTTGTGTGTTCTATCCATGAAGCAGACTTCAAGCTCTGTGTTCACAGCCTTGGATAGATAGTGTTGTGGATGTGTTAATAAACCGTACAAATTATGTATATTAATGATAGTTGCATTTGCAAAACCAGGTTCCAACAGATCATGAGGAATTTGAAAAGTGTCAGTTTGTTGTACTGTAAAAAAAAAATGCAAACCTATGAGCAAATGAACCAACACATGAAATTTTTTGAGATGATTGGAATTACAAATAACCCCTCTGAATAAGTGAATTACAAGTTGGAAACTACACTTTGAATGACCACACACACACACACCACACACACACACACACACACACACACACACACACACACAGAAACAACAACAAAAAAACCTAAACAAATGAGAAACAAACAAAAAACAAAAAGGAAACAAAACAACAACACAAAAAAGAAAATGAACACAATAACCTCCCACCCACCCACCAAAAAAACAAAAACAAACAAAAAAACAACCCTGGGAAAGTTGATTCAACTCGGCTAAACGATTAAGTCCAGTGTCAGAGAACAACATGACTCTCTTTCATAAGATATCACATTCAAAGCAGTCAATGATTGCAGAGTTTTTAAACCATGAAACACGACTGAGAATTATTCTGCAGGATGTACAATTTTTGTCAATCCAAAAATAGAGATGTGAAACATATTTTCACTGCCTGCACTTTTAGACATGGGAGAACTGTGACAATGCACCAAATAGGATCTCATTGGCTGCTTCGATAAATTGGTTATAATTTGTAATTATGAGATGCCAGAAGAAGATGCAAACAAAATAGCTGGTTCCGTTATAGTCAATATGTTGCTCCTCAAATGTTGAGCAACATTTTGTGATTATGCAGAACTAAAGTCTGCATACCTTATTTACCCAGAAACTTTCAACCATAAAGTGTTTAAATGTAGTATGGGACCGATATATCAGCAACCACCTAAAGAGATCAGTGAGGCAGAATTGAAAACAGGGAACTATACTCAAAGGCAAAAGTTATTGTGACATGGATTGTTTGGAGTAATAAATTTGTGAATGGATTTATGGATGTAAATCAGAGAAAATGTGCATGAAACAGCTCAAAGAAATGCAACTAAGCAGTTGTTGCAGCGATTGTATGTTTTGTGCAAGAAACATGGAATATTCAGAAGAAATGCTGTCCAGTGTTCACCATAAAAGGCCAGACATTCAGTCGCAAATCATTGCCACTCTGTGCAGCCTTCAGAAGTCCAGAAGTCAGAAAAACACCATTAGTGAACTGTTTGATGCAATTTCGTCATGCCACAGCTTAGTGAAAATGACAGATGGCGAGTCATAGGGATGCTTGAATCTGGGACCTCGCAGCATGATGTTGCACATCAATTCAACTTCCACAGAAACACCATATGGCACTTATGGCAATGATATCAACAAAACAACCAGGTCAGGGAAGTACTTATTTATTTAAACTTGGTTTTATTTGGTACCTCCAATGTTTTAGCTAGCCCAAATTCTGGGACCTTTGGGGGTGTTGGGGGGGGGGGGGGGGGTACCTTTTGCAGTGGTTGGCGTGTCTATTGCATATGAACTTATTGTATGGTTGGTAGTGGTAGCTTAAAAGTGTTTTTCCCTGTACCTCCATTGTTTAAGCTAGACCAGTTCATGCAGAGCTGAGGTGGTGAATATTTAGGGGTGTCTGGTATGACCAATGCAGCAGACAATTTGTCTGGCATGGGCAATTTTACACTAAGTGGGATGTACTTATTTGTATAAATTTGGTTTTGCCTGGTATACCTCCAATGTTTGAGCTGGCCCAAATTTTGAAGTCCTTTGGGGACGTCTGGGGGGCCTTTTGCAGCGGTTGGCGTGTCTGTCGCATACAACCTCACTGTAAGATTGGCAGTGTGCACAGTTTGGAAGTGGTTCTGACTGGTACCTCTGATGTATAAGCATGACCAATTTTAGGATTCATTTAAGGGTTCCCAGGGTTCACATGCAGCAGGTGGGCCCCCGGCAGAAATCCATTGCTGTGTCTCATGTTACTCCCCAACTGTCCCTGTACTCTGATATTAGTACGCCATTCGTTTAAGCTACAGTCTATTACTCTGTAACTTAATAAAGCTGTGAGTCTCCTAACCCCCAAACCCCACAGACCTCTTTGTCTTTGTCATACACAAATGCCAGTGAGTTGTTAATTGCTGTTGTAATTCTTCTCAGCATTAAATTTTGGATGTAAATAAACAGCAGTGGTATAAAGAAGGTATATTTCTGATAATGAGATAATAATAAAAAAAATATATATACAAATGTATTATTATTATTTATTAAAATAATAAATACATGATACTGAAAAAAATTAGTTTTCTTCCTGGTTAATTTTTTTTTTTTTTTTTTTTTTTTTTTAAACAAAACTGGCCCTCGTCTCATAATGAGTTCTCTTGGCCCCCTGGGCTTATTTCTGGTTAAATATGGCAATAATTATTTTGTGGAGTTTTTTCTAAAAATATTTATACCATTATATTTTGTGTTACTAGTACTTTGATTGAATACCAAATATATCGCTCTTTAGTTCACTTCACCCCTACCTATAGATTGTATGTCAGTTCACCCTCAGATATTTACAGGGCTTCTAGATTATGGCAGCCCAACACCCGTGGCTAGTGTTTTTCACCTAGCTTCACTGCAATTTTGCTACTTAATTACATGTATACTGACAATTGTATTTAATTTATTTCTTACTTCTTATTACTTCGTAAGTTAATAATGCTTGGTTTTCACACACATAAGCATTTTGAGGTATGCGATTTTTCACTTGCTTAGGTTTTTCAAAAACAAATGTCTGTATTTTATTCTATAGAGTATTTATTACCAAACCAAACAGAAATACACATCTAATAATATTGGTCTAATTATGTCATTATATGACAGTCAAAGCAAAGTCTCAGTGTTACAAAATGTTACATGGGGGTCAGAGTAGGTATTTTGTCATTGCAACTTATTTTTGTGCTTGTATATCCAATTAAGGTTCAAGCATGCTGTCCTGGGCACACATCTCAGGACAGTGGGTTTGTTGTTAAGGTATTTCCATGCCAGCAGGGAAAATGGTATAATTTTTGTTAAATTTTGTTTGAATTTCCATTGTTTGACAGGAAATAAGTTGTAGTTGCTACTTTCTATGGCTGTACACACTGCGTTCATGGAAATCCCACCTTTCAGACTTGATACACAGAAAGTTCTTGTTTTCTTCATTCCAGGTAGCACATTTTTGTTGGCCCTCTACAGCCCAGTGTTCAAATACTCTCTATGTTTCACTGCTGATATAATTTCGTTGGACTTTATTCTTCATATTTTTGGTCATAAAAGTTCATTGTCTAATTATTTTTTTTCAAGGCAGTCTCTTTAACCCAGCATTAAAAATCCTGTAACGCGAGTCACAAAAAAGGTCCCTTTTTTCTTACCACACTGAAGGCCCTGGTAGAATAAAACTGGCAATGGTATATCTGCATCCCCTGTCCTTACTTAAGAAAATGACACCAACAACAGGCCGGCCTGCATGTCTCTCTTTCTCTGATACAATAGTAGGCATGGGAATATCTGTAATGCGAGACACATGTAACGCGAGTCACCGAAAAAAATGGGATAGAGTAACATGAGTCACAATGATTTTACTGAATGTTATGGATTTCTTTAAATTTTTCTAATTACGATAGCCTTTAATTAGGTTCAGAGATTTATCAAAGAGGTCAGTGCTATAATTTTCCCCAGAATCCATCTCACTTCCTGTTTGTTTATGAAACCACATGCTCATTAACCTTCTGAGTACTGCAGGCGAGATATCTCGCCCGACGTCACGTCAGTCGATATACTGTACACTGTATACAGTGCATTCCCCAATTCATATTTCCCGCCGTTTTGCACACGACACTCACCGGAAACGGAAATATAATAAAAGAAAAGATTTTTTTTCAAAATGGTGGCTTTTGTTTTGATTTTTTCAATTGAAAATACCTTGAAATTCTTAGTTCAAAAAGTGGTTTTCGGCAAGTATTTTCGCTTGACAACAATGGCGGCACGTCGCGGTCATTTTCAGGGATCGATAGCTGATTGTGACAGCTAATTTGGTAATATATTTGATCGTTTTACCAACAACAAAAATTACCAAATATTGCAATATGAATCGTAGTTCGGGTTTAAAAAAAAAATCTGGTCAGAAAACCACTGTTATCAGGAATAATGGACATAAATACTGGACAGCTGGCCACAAATGCCCGTAAGTAAACGCAACTTTTTTTTATTTGTAGTACATGTACCGCAAAAGACAAGCCTGTGCCAATTTATCTTACCATTTTGTGTTGAAAGACCTTATTAGAAGAAATTTAGTCGTAGGATTGAACCACCTCGGTGGACCCATTGGTTTTTCTTTCCTGACCTGCCAGTGCTCCACAACTGATTTATCAAAAGCTGTGGTATGTACTGTCCTGTCTTTGGGAAAGTGCTGGCAAAAATTGAAAATGGCCAGCTAAACCTAATGAAATAGTTTACATCCCAACAAATTAGTAAAAAAAAAGAAAAAAAAAGCAACCCTTCACTGTAAACCACCACGGTCATTTTGGGTTCCAAGGTTTCTAACTGTCCAGAAAAGCTTTAATTTGGAGTTGCATGTATGCAAGACATTAGTGTCTTCTTTAAGGCCTCCTTCAAAACTATTAACCTTTTGCAAGAATCAGAGTTTATATTTTCAATTCCTAGAAGATGGTAAAACAAACTGAGTCAATTTATAAATCCAAATTTCGGATAGAAAATTAGTTCCAATATTTTCTTTTAGACATTAAAAGGTTAATAACAAGTTTGGTTAAAGACATACTCTCCCATAACCAAACTTCAGTTTTACAACAACAGAAAGTTAGAAATACATCATATATGTGACCTGAAGTTTACTTTATTAGTCATGGGAAATATGTAGCGTGATTCACGCTGATTATGCAAGATCTTGCCTATATATGGAACAAAATTTAATTCACTTTCTATGTTATCTGATAGCCTGTTTAATTGTTAATGAACTATAGGTATTAATTCATTTCTGTCATTTATAGTTTGAGGAGAATTTTGAAGTGTTATGGTCGTTTCAGGCACTTTCCTTTTCGTTTAACGCAAGTCACATGATAATTAAATGTAATTAAAATATTAATTATGTAATCATGTTAGTTATTGTTGATATCATTTAATACCTTATGCAAATAGGTTCAGGCATACAACAGTTGAAATCTTAAAATATACAATTGTAGCAGATATACCAAGATATAGTTTGAAAAGTAGGCACAAAATGTAACGCAAGTCACATGGAAATGAATGCCTGTTAGTTGGTTAGTGGTTAGTGAGAGAGAAGAGGGTGTAGTGGTATTACACCTACCCAATGAGTCATTAAAACTCGCTCTGGGTGGGAGCTGGTACCGGGCTGCGAACCCTGTACTTACAAGTAGCCTAACATTTTCTATGGCCATTTGTGTTACTGAACACGAATTCAATGGAATTTTTGGTCTACGGCCATGTTTTATATCTGGAACAGTAATTTATTCAATATGGTAACCAAATTCCCTCATTTGCCATGAATTTAAATGTTTTTAGAGAAAATAATATGTGTAATATATCAATATATAGGTTTTGGGGGTTGTTAAACATGAATATGGCACTTGTAAGTAGCTTATACTTCAATCTCTTAAAAATACAATATTTCACTGATTTGTTTTAGTAGTTTGAGTGCACACTTAGTAGCTGGTTCATGTGCTCACCACTGGCGTGTAGGAAGCATGGGGGGGCGGGGGGGGGGGAGGAGAGCAAGGGGGCATGTGCCCCCTACACACTTTTCAGATATTTTGCGTTATAATAGTGTAAAAGTATGTAAATATAAAAGTGTGCCCCCACCATTTTTTGGCACCTTCCTACGCCATTGCAAATAACTTATCTGCTGACCCTGAGGACTATCCACAGGTTTACAAATACCTGTGTGTATCAACCAAAAATAAAAAATGGTGGCTGCCTAATCAGCAGAATGTTTTCTGTGTGCAATTAATTAATGCACCAGACAAAGGTTTCACGCAGAAAGGGCAGTGCAAGTGAAATTGTAGGTAAGGAAATTTGAATTTGATTGGATAATAAAAAATGTTTATTACTAGACAGAAAGAGCAGTCGTTAAACAAATATTGATTGACTAGCTATGAAACATTTCAGAAAAATGAACAAGCATGAGAATAGTTCAAAGCCAAACTCAATTTTTTTTTGAAAATGTTAATAACTGATTCCTACAATATCTGAACCAAAAACAGTTACCATGAGAAACAAAGTTAGAATCTGAAAATGGAGTGTGTCGGTATAATTTAACATGAAGTATAAAAATGAGATTTCAAAAACTGCCTTTAATAATATAATGCACTATGTATACATGTACATTGTGTAGAAAGGAAATACACAGATGGCAAAGAAAATAGGCAAGTAAAATCTACCACAGAGTTACATGATTTACTAAACCTTATCAATTGAGTTCACAAATGAATCTGGTGTAGGCATACCATTTGAATTAACATCTTCCACCCTGACTTTGGCACCAGTCACATCTTGAACACTGACATAATGCATATTCAAACAGTACAAAAGATTCCTTCATAAACACACTGATTGGGTTCGTGGTTAATCTCAAAAATGAACCTCGATCTGTCCTTTTCTTTCTGCTTCTTCTTTTATATGTTCCTTCTCTATTCACATATTTTCTGCGGATGCCAGTTAAAGGAATGTAATGTTCAAGAATGGAAGGTGTACTGTTGCATTATACTGTTCATGGCAGTTATTCAAGAACATGTAGACGTCTTCATTATTTTCAGTCATCATTACTTCATCTGCTATCTTTGCTGATATATTGAATGAGTTAGTAGTCAATCACTGAATTTGGACTTTCCCCCATAAGTTTTTGCTATATTCTGAAATGTCTCAGTCAACCAGAGTTTGTCTTGTTTTTTTAATGCTCTTTTTGTCTTGGGGATAAACCTGTATATTTACCCCCCCCCCAAAAAAAAAAAATTAAAAAAAAAAAAATTAAATTAAAAAATGCAATCTTTTTACCTACAATTTAATTTGTACTGTCTTTTTAGTCACTTGAAGTCTTTTTTCTGGTAAATGACCGGCCTCGGTGGCATCATGGCAGGCCATCGGTCTACAGGCTGGTAGGTACTGGGTTCAGATCCCAGTCGAGGCATGGGATTTTTAATCCAGATACTGACTCCAAACCCTGAGTGAGTGCTCCGCAAGGCTCAATGGGTAGATGTAAACCACTTGCACCAACCAGTGATCCATAACTGGTTCAACAAAGGCCATGGTTTGTGCTATCCTGCCTGTGGGAAGCGCAAATAAAAGATCCCTTGCTGCTAATCGGAAGAGTAGCCCATGTAGTGGCGACAGCGGGTTTCCACTCAAAATCTGTGTGGTCCTTAACCATATGTCTGACGCCATATAACCGTAAATAAAATGTGTTGAGTGCGTCGTTAAATAAAACATTTCTTTCTTTCTTTCTTTTTTCTGGTACATAATATATAGAAAGCATTCTACTTATAAGATAGGCTCCTGTGAAACAGTTTTCATTTTGGTTGGTATTAATGAACCTGCTGATAGGACTCAATGAACAAGTTTCCCATTCTGTCCACACTGAAAATTTGTGCCATTTATTTTCAACAATAAAGATTTAGACCCATGTTTAGGTATTAAATATGGTGAAGATATGACTCATTTACAAATTGTTCACTCAAGCTGCTAACAAAATAGTGAAATTCAATGATATCCTGTAGAACAGGTAATAGTTTCAGTGCAAAAAGAAAGGCAAGACCTCTATATGAAGTCTATGCTATTTGAAAGTGTCATTTTTGTGTTCTGTGACCCAGAAAACCCACATATATATATATTACATGGAGCGTAGGATGTAAAAGCTACAAAATACACAAAATGAGATGAAATTTTGCTGCCATTTTGAATAAATTAAAGTTCTGGATATAAAAAGTGGTTGTAAAAAAAAACTTCCACCGGAATCGTGTTCAATGACCAAAATGGCCATATAAATGACAAGGCATATTTATCTAATGTAGAAAAAGTATTTATTTGCCCAAGCCTACTACCAGCCTCATGTCCAATGGCTTAACCATTACACCAGTGAGGCCGGTTAGTCCAAGTACTCTGACTGTAGAAGGTTAGGTGGACATTTTGACAGATATTCAGCCCTATAGTCAAGAGACCAAACTAAGTAATTTCCGGGTCCCTGTAACTTTGTGTAAGGCGGAATCACCCAGTAAGCGATCACGTGACATACGTCATGATATAGGTCAGCGAGCTTTGTAATTCTTGCAACACTGTCAGATTTCTTTCTGTATATATATATATATACAGTGTACCCTCGATTTATTGCCCCCCGATTTAACGCCAACCTCGCATACCGCCAACTTTCTTTAAAGTACAGTTTTCATTCATGTTTATTTCCCTCGATATAACGCCACCTTGGTATCCGCCATCCGCCAACAACGTTTTTGAACGGAACTCCATTTAGCCATTATAATTCCCTTGATTTTGCTGCCAATGGTCTGGTCACAAAGTTGATTATAGTGACATAATTACTAGCGATCTGTTGAATGGGGAAATCCTAACTCCGTTGTACTCTGGCAGTACACACTGAATCTGTTTTTGTTTATTGTCTAGCAATTAACGGATGTAAGTGCTAGAATTGTTTAGGCAGGCGCGGTGTTTGTGTCCAATCAACACTCGGTTTAGAAAGAACAGCCGCTATAGTGATCACGTGATAGAGGGGTGCATTAGATTCATTATTTCAATCGCGGATTGTTCTGTCGGGTCTTTGAAGTGCTGGCAACAACGACTCAAGTTTAATTAATAAACAAACTTTAGGTAAGTTTTATTATGCTCAAGCATATTTCGACCATGGTCTCATGTTAAGTTGCTATTTAGCTTTGGCATAAGTGCAACGACACCGGTAACGCATTTTGTTACAGCCGAATGGATTTAAAGCTAAAACGTATCGTATTAGACGCGGTTAAAAAAAGACAAATTGTTCAGTACTCGAAGATAAATTCAACTAATTCAACATATAGCCAATCACTTTTCAGCGTTGTGACAGCATTCATTTTGTTAAACATGCTTGGGATATCGTCAGTGCCACCACCATCAAAAATTGTTGGATTCACACAGGGGTCGTTCCTCGGGACCCTCATTTCCGACTTGCACCAAGCACCAGCCAATGAAATGACAGCGTTGCGAGATCTGGTTGGTGACGTCACGGGCCGGCTTTCAATCGACGAACAGCTGAGAATGGATGTTGATGAGTTTGTCAACGAAGCAGAGACATTTGCTAATATCAGCAACGAGCAGATTCTTGAAAGTGTTAAACAGATTCACGATAAAACGACTGATGACCAGGAAGAAGAGTCCAACGCTGAACCGGAGCCCATATATGTCATATTCTTGACATTCAGCAATTTAAAAAAAAAATTAAGTTTGGTAGTAAACCCTCACTATACCGCCAACTCGATATAACGCCAAAATTATTTTGGAACATTGGTTGGCGTTAAATCGAGGTTATACTGTATATATAGTGTGTGTATTAGTCTGGATTTTTAAAAAATCAATCAACTCGAAAATGATCGATGTAAAGGTATTTGACGTCAAACATAGGATTGTTGTGGTATTAGAGTGGGAATCTTTGACTACTGTGTGGTGGGCTGCGATTGCCCGAAAATTACATAGCTTGGTCTCTGATTTTAGGGCTGAATAGCTGTCTAAATGTCTGTCTAGCCCTCTACAGTTGAAAAGCCCTATGGTAATGAAATATCAAGAGCATCTGTTTTGGTTTTAAACAAAGAACATAAAAAAATTATGTTTATAATGTCAAATAATATTAAAGTAATAACTTACTGCTGATCTGCAGCCTAAACGTGTTGCTGCGTGTTGCAGATGTACTCAGGTCACACCACCAGTCTGTAGCATCACGTTCTGCAGCTGTGTTGATCCTCAGGTGATACCTCTTAGTGGAGGACGAGCTGCTGTCTGTTCCACGTCCACAGGATGTAGAGTACTTCAGTGGTTCATTAGGAGGACTGAACACAGAACACGAGCCCATATTTTGACTGAGGATAACAAAGGCTTCATTTGGTAATTTGTTTGTAAAGAATCGTACAAGATCACCGAGACCAGCAGCTTGTGACACTGTACACGTCAAGGTAAATGGCTGATTTAACAGTGCATAAGACGAAGATCCAGAAATAGACAGAGACGTACAGATACCTGAAAAATGTAGTTTTTTTTAAACCTTAAAAATAACATGTTAAAACTTTTATGAAAAAAATAAAGTTTTAATAATTACTATAAAAGAACACAATCATAAAATTTACTGTAATTTATGGAAGATTTCCTACCGATGGCCTCATTTAGGTTTAAACAATATTTGGCTAACATGCAGATGCCTATATTAATTAGGCCTCTTCCTACAAAGTACATATGGAACTGTACTTTAGACTGTTAGTAAATGAGAAATAAATCATTTGTGATATTCAGAATTGCAAACCAGATTGTAAAGTTTTATTGTATTTTTCTTTTAAATGTGGGATTTTTATTTATTTATAGCAATGACGTAGTTCAAAAACAGAAACTGTTTTACCAGTATATGTAGGTTATTTGATTACATTACATTTAAATCAAAGCATTGACATGCCTTATGTGTGAAAGGTCTTTTTTAGTAGAAATATTTGGTGGTCAAATAATATATACACTGCCTTTACAAAAACGAAACTGCTTTTTATCATTTGGCAATAATATACTACTCAAAAGAATTTAAGGGTCAAAAATTTATAACCAAATAAGTTTCAGCATGTATTAGATTGATGATGTAAACTACACCAATTTTTTTATTTATTGTTCCATATTTACAAAAAACCACAAATAAACGTCACTGTATACAAGAAAGTCACATGACATGCTGTCAAAGTTGAAGGTTGTCAAACATGGATTTTACACATTAGAACATTCGTTTAATAGTGTGTGAATCCACCCCTGGCGCGAATACTCGACACATCGTTGCCTCATGCTGTTGATCAGACGTCTGAAGAACTCTTGGGGAATGGCCTGCCACTCTGCCATAAGAAGTTGACCCAGATCATGAAGGTTGGCCGGAGGGGCATGGTTATCCCGAACTCTCCTGCCTAATTCGTCCCAGGCGTGCTCTATTGGGGCCAAGTCAGGCAAATATGCTGGCCAATCCATCCTGGCGATACCTTGTTGTCTGAGAAAGTCCGTTACCACCCTGGCGCGGTGGGGTCTGGCATTGTCATCCTGCAGAACTTCCCCGCCGCCAATCTGCTGAAGGCCTGGGAGAACCAACGGCCGAATAATCTCATTCAGATAGCGGATTCCATTCAGATTGCCATCCACCACATAGAGGGGGGTCCTGTGGTGGATAGAGATGCCGCCCCACACCATGACGCTGCCACCACCGAACTGGTGACGTTGTCTAACGTTAACGTCAGCAAAGAGCTGCCCAGGACGTCTGTAGACACTAACCCGACCGTCGTTGAACTGGAGACTAAACCTGGACTTATCAGTGAACATCACTCGACCCCACTGAACACGTTGCCACCGCAGATGAAGCGTGCACCAGTGATGTCTGGCCATACTGGTGATGTAGCGGTCCTCTCTATTTGTAGTGCTTCGGGGTCTTCCCGAACGTGGACGATTTCGAACAGAATTCGTTGCTTGGTACCGTTGCCACAGTCGGCCAACGACTCTCTGACTGACACCAAGTCTCAGAGCAACATTTCTTTGCGTATTGCCATCCTGAAGCCAAGCAATAGCCCTTCCTCGATCTTCGATAGTCAGTTGAAGTCGTACCATTGTCGAATTTGGAGTGTGCACCGTACACGAACGCAAGCTCCAATTATACGGAAATTCAGCATTGGGAACATGGAATACACGTGCAAAGCGTGCAAATGAAGCGCTTTGTGAAAAAGCAAGTTATGGGCACTTAGCAGACTTTCGCTTTCGCCCTAATTTACGTGCAAATGTAAGCATGTTTTCGCCATTAGAACTAGTCGACAGTGTCAATGACAGTGGATTTTAATTCATTTATGGGTTGCTTAGACCCATGCACTTTCGTCAAAATGGAACAATACCATGCGTGACATTATGGTCTAGCTAATATAATTGACATTCAGAAAATAATGTCGAAAATATTGTCTGACCCTTAAATTCTTTTGAGTAGTATACATGTATAAGCATCACATTTATCAGGAAACATCAAAGAAACTGACTGTTAATTGTAAAACATAACTGGATTTGTCAGGGCATAAAATTTGAACTTTTCAATCAACCAATATGTTGTTTGTGTGATTTTAGTGTTTACACGAACAATTTTCTTCAGTAGTTCAGATACAAATGAAAAGGTTAATGATTTAAATAATGAGCAACGATATTCAAACGAGAATCTAAGATGAGCGATTTTCGTAGCTTTTCTCCTATCATAAATATGAAAATATACTTTTTGTGTACTAGGACATAAAAGCTACCAGGTAAAATTAAAAATTAGGTTTGTTTGTCCTATAACTTGATCAACTCACGAAAATCGACCTGTGTCAAAATCTTTTTTGATCTCTTTTGGGAAAGAATTTTATTTTTTGAATATTTAACCAATTTCAATTTGGGCTTAAACAAGTCTAATATTGATATGTAGATGATATTTGTCAAACATTTTAAAACCTCAATATAATGTAACCAAAATTTATTAACATCAGTTTTGATACTTTGGAAATTAGAAATTCTGTAAAATGCTATTCATAGTAATAAGAACATGATTTTCCTGCGACGGTTGTACAAGATTTTGTGCACCGCGGTGCATCTTCATAATACATGGTACATGCTCTTGTGACAGGCAAAATGAGTTTAAAAGTAAATCATTCTAACCGTAACTGCATGAGCCAGATGAGACTACATGTATGTGTGGGTATGCTTTCACAGTCACAAAATTAATGTTAACCTGATGATCTTATTGTTGACCAGTGATAAAAATAAGAAAAAAAATTCACCAGACAAGTATACCACAAAATCTACTTGTCTGCCAATATTTCCACTTGTCCCTCTATGTAAGACAGGAAGTATATGCAGAAGGAAAAGTTAAAGCCCTGGGCTTTTCTTTTCAAACCAATTCGCTTATTAGGCCTACTCTTCACTTCAGATTGCATGTAATTTCGTGACTCAGGTCACTAAAACAAATTGTATAATTTGTTTACAGTCAAGATAGTTTTAGCATCAAACAAAAAGTCATACAAAATTAGTGTTTTTGTTTATGATTCAATTAAAGCCAGTTAAATTGTTCTCGAGAACAGTTCCCATCAGAACACGTCACTGGTTTTCAGCTTTCACTTTCAGCTGAAGGCCTTGGAATAATTGTTTGGCAGTGCTTGTCGAAATCATCTGTCATAAATGAAAATATGCCTGTCACCAAATGTTAAAATAATGTTACTGTTGTCCTTTATTAATCATGTACTGTTACATGTACTAGTAGGTACAAGATTACATGATGCAGTGAATCTCCTCTAAGCAGTACATAGCCTAAACCCATGGGCCAAATTGGTTCCAAGTAAGTTTGATGGGGTTTGGTTTGATGTAAGAGTCTTTTTTTGTATTCTGTTCACTATTAAATATGGAAAAAGTAATAAACTGTCAAATAACAACTACAATAAATAGACAAAACCACATATATATAGTTTTGTATTTATTACATACCCTAAATTGGAATTTTGTTCCCAAATAATAGATAAAAAATTGTAACACTGCTAGCTAATGACGGGATTTCTCAATTTATACAACTAGGTCAGTTGTGTTACTACACTGACCGATGAACCACCAATTATTACACATAGGAATATAATTCTATTTAAACAATAAACAGAAATAAGAAAGAATGAGTGAGAAGTACCTATAATTTTAATGATATTGTTTGAAATGCCTTTCAAAGACAATGTAATAGCTAAAATTCATGAACAATGTAATATTTAATTTGTTCGTAATATATCACAAAACCTTGAGCGCATCAGTTTTACCAATGAAGAAAAATGTCTAGAATTGTTCACACTCTCTGTCTGTGTCATCATCGGTGTATTTTCTTTTACTGATTTTCATGGAATTACTTGTTGCTGAAAAGTGGAAGTTTATATTACATGTGCCTCCATAAATCATTGCTCCACTGAATAATCCGGTTGTCAGTTCATCCAAATTTTCTACATGAGACGTCATTGATGCTAAAGTCGACGACAGTCACTTTTTGCACCCTTGTTTTGGCTTCGTACACAGTAAATATAGCATATCTTACCATAATTTAACTACAAATCCATATTTCGTAAAAGGTACAATTTTTTAATCACAAGATGTTTTTGAAACACATTCAGGTGCATTAGAAATGTTTTTAAAAAATCAATAGCAATTTTGCATTGGAATTTTTCCTTAAAAAAAGTGTGCATATCGTTTTTTCAGTTCATACTTGCATGAACCAAAAAATAATTGAGGTCAAATGTTATAATTAAATTTTTATGCATACTTTAACAATACATAACTGAATTTATTTAGTTTAGCTTTAAATACGCCTGTAGTATTGTTTGTGTAAACTTCATTGATACTTATGTCGCATAAGAATGCAAACATTCATTCACTATTATTTGAATCAGGTGATTTTGATAAATGACGTAATTTTGATAAGCAACGCCATTTTCTCTAGCTGCTGTGCATTTTCGTGTTTAGTTTATATTTTATGAAAGTGAATGAAGGAACGTGTCTAACATTTATACTGTCGGTGGAACCGTTTAATTTTCGCCAACAGCTGTAGAACATCACTTACAATTAAGTTACAGGCGTGAAGTTTCCTACATGATTTCTTTGGCCACCGACCGGGTCTCATATGTCATGATTACCGAAGAGGTGTTTTTTATGTTTTTGTTTTGTTTTAAATCAATGCGTAAGAATCTACATGTCTATTCTGCTATAGCATTTTCCATTAATTTATCGTATACATTTTTTATTGCTTTTGTAGCTTTCACGTGTTTTCTTCTTCAAAATATCTAAATATGGTTGCCTGAATAATCCGACTTGTTGCACAAAAGTAGTGCAGGTCAGTGGGGCGGGGGGGGGGGGGGGGGGGTAGTAGGCGTGGCTTAAATTTTTTCAGTTCATCGAGATATGAACAAAAAAAGTAAGCACCTCTGGACCAATCAGATTGAGGGCAAAGAAAATTTAATTATATAATTTTGGACAAAATATTAATTTTAAGTTTTAAAAGATGAAAGAAATAAAAGGTACCTTTTGTCAAATATATCATATCACAAAATTACCATTGGATATGTTTTATTTATTGTGTATGAAGCTAAACCAAGGGTCCAAAAAGTGAATGTTGTCGACCTTAATCGTGGATTAAAAGCTTGTTGGTGGGTGAGTAGTGTTCCCGTCTCCAAGTTTTGGTAACACACTCATTAAATTGTAAATATTCATCACCGTTTTCGTCTGTTTTCAGTTCAAATGTTCCACAAAATAGCATTTTAAAAATGCATACCAGTTAACTGCTTTAATAAGCAATTCAAACCAAGCACCAACTTTGTTTACATATCCCTAAGGGCATTCCCGGTAACCATGTGCTATAAATAATAGCACTGAATATAGTTCCGGCAGTTCAGTTGCATACGGAAAAGTGTACATGTATTTCATTTTTGTATTCAGGGCTGTATTTATATAGTAAGACTTAATGCTATGTAATAAAATGAAAGAAAGAAAGAAATGTTTTATTTAACAACACACTAAACACATTTTATTTACGGTTATATGGCGTCAGACATATGGTTAAGGACCACACAGACTGAGAGAGGAAACCCGTTGTCACCACTTCATGGGCTACTCTTTTTGATTAGCCACAAGGGATCTTTTATATGCACCATCCCACAGACAGGGTAGTACATACCACAGTCGTGGTGCACTGGCTGGAACGAGAAATAACCCAATGGGCCCACCGACAGGGATCTATCCCAGACCGACCGCGCATCGAGCGAGCACTGTACCACTGGGCTACATCCCGCCCACAATTAAATGTGGATAAAATTGTGAAATTTATAAACATTTGGCTTGGGAGTTCGAGGTGCGTTTTTTTATCAAACAAGTTGACGTTTTGTCGGACTTTTGACATGTAATTTCATTTGAAAATGAAATACAGTCAACATCTTTCCACGAATGCAAGCCGAAGAATTTATTTTGTTAAACACACATTAAAAACTTAACAAATAAAAAATACAATTCATGATTGTCCGGTCACTGCAGAAAGGCCTACGAGATGTAAACTAATTCCAGTCATGTTTGCAACTCAAACAACTTTATAATAACAAAGCTAGTGATCAACATAATGAATAAGGCATACTTTACTTACTTCATAATAAAAGTTTCTATTTAACTTTGGTTGCTTAATTGACATTTGTCAAAAACACGGCACAAGCTGAAGTGAAAGTACCGTAGTGACAACTAACCCGGAGCCTCGTCCAAGGTAATATTCTGCCATAAATGCTACCTGCAGGACCGTGCGCTTTCAGAGGTGCGATTTACATTAAATAAACATAGTGGAACTAGATGATTCGTCCACTGTTTGGTTTTAAAGGGTAGGACTAAACATTCATGTTAAAGGATGTGTTTGTCGTTTAGCAATTCGCAACGCATAGGGCTTCCTTGGGTTAATTAATAGGCACGGGGAAACTCTTTTCCCCGGAAAACGTGAAGGCGTTCTAGTAACAAGTCAAGTATGAACATGTGCATGATATTGTAAAAACAATTTTAAAAAACAAACCTTTAAATACGCATTTTAAAATGTACTACATCGCACTGCTTCAACAAAGAAATATTTACTCTTCATATTAATTAAGTTTGTGATTATCAAAGCCTGGCAAATGACACATTTAAATAAATTTGTACTAGGCTGTCCATGACCTGATGCTTATTTAGGCCCATAGAAATGATATCTGGAGTAGGGGATGGAAACCTCTATGGTGGGGAGATCAGCCATATTTTTACTTTTATTTTTTATTGAATGGGGTCCTATTATTTTCAGACTTGTTCTGATAACAAATCACAAGAAACTACGTGATCGGGCTTATCCCACTTTTTCAAGTGTTTGCCGATTATCGTAATTTAGTTTTTTCATTCAAAATTATGTTTAAGTAATTTATTTCATAAAATTCACTGCAGAGATACATGTATATGTAAATATAACTTACACCTAAATAATAAAATAATAAATGTTAACTAATATGTTTTTAATCTTGGATTATCCCGTCTAACAGGTTTTTCTTTTATCACATTACCGATGATGTAATCAGTAATTCACAAAAAATTTTAAGGAAAACTGACTTTCACATGTGTGGTAAACAGGCAACTACTATGGACTTCATTTTAAACTTAAACAACAAAACAGTAAATGTTTTGGGGTTGTTTTTTTTCTTTCTTTTTTAAATACAAATGGTATCGAATATAATTTGTCGATCAAATAAATTATTCATATCAGCCGAGACATTCCGAGTGGGGGGAATTCGGAACTCCATCGCAACTCCAAGGTATTCCGAATATTCACGAGCTAAGACCATTATGTTATTAAGACCATGTTATTAACAGTTTGCAATGAGATTTCGGTGGGGTATTTTTTTTTTTTTTGATTTTTTTTTTTTTTGGGGGGGGGGGGGGGGGGGGGGGGGATGGAGGTGGGGAGGTGGGGATGGGGGGTGGGGTGGGGGGGGGGTTTGAAGTACAACAATTGATAAAAATTCTGATACTGCTTTGTAAAAAAACATTTTACTTGTCCACCAGATAACCACACGGTAAATTATGCTTGTCAGAGTAAATTTTCACTTGTCGGGACAAACGGACAAGTGCTTATTTCGAAAGCTGTTGACACAAGCCATATGCTGCCTAAATCCGAGAACACATTGTTGATATACTGTAGGGAATAACCAAACGGGTGGAGGAAAACAAAGTGAAAAATTTAACTCGATGTCGTCGCCACCCTCGTAGTCCATGCCATTCTAATATACCTTTTCCGTTGTAAAATGCACCAACACAACACAAACTAGGGTTCATACAAACTTCTCCCTTCAAAATTCACACTTTTCACAAACTTTCAAGACTATTTTTCTCAAAATTCAAAGACCCATTTTGGAACTTACTTACTTTTAATTCAACATTCATCATGCAGTTAATCCATTCTTTTTTAATATACACTGTCTAATGATATTCAGCCAGTGTTTCTGCCAGAAAGAAATATTTGGTTATGGCGCTATGGAAGTGAATGCAACCACAGTCAACTGGGGGTATAGGGGACCTCCTCCAGAAAGAAAATGGGCTAAGTTTAGGGTTAGGGTTAAGAAAATCATACAGTAGTGGTAAGAGTAATTAATTTTGCCAAAAAGTTAACTTTATAAAATAAAATGTGCCAAAATTTTGTATATGGCGCCATACCTGTTTTACCCTCTGGCAGAAACCCTGCCATGCAGCTGGTTATGGTCAATGTTATTGCAATATTAGTTCTTTAAACTTTCAGTTTCATCTGTGGTAACAGGTTTGTAAGGCATCTTGGCCTTTTAAAACCTATAATCACAAAAATACTTTTAATCATACCGGTATTTTTTTATATATATATACACGTATATATATATATATATATATATATATATATATATATATATATATATAGTCGAACCTGGTCTAACGGCCACCTGTACACAACGGTCACCTGCCTATAACAGTCACCTGCGAATAACGGTCACTATAAATCCCCCCAATGAATTTCCTTCCTGTTTTGACCTGTACATAATGGTCACCTGTCCGTAACAGCTAGCGGTCACTATTTTTCACCCAAAATCAAAGGTTGAACCTACTATAACAGTCACAAGAAGATCATCTTGAAGACATGTTTTGGTTTATTTTTTGTCCCTGGTTATGTCTTTACTTTTTCAATCATCTCAAAAATTATAAATTAAATGGTTTTATATGGCCATGTCTGTAGTATTGGGTTTATTTTCCGTCAAAGTAAAGTTCCATTGTAATTCTCTGATCGTAATTGAAAAACAAATGGGCACTTAATAACTTCTTTGACACGCAGTTACTGGTGGTGTAATTCAATTGGTTCTCAGCATCCTCACTGAACAGTAGACGACTTCCCATTGGCTGTACATAATGTCATCTGTATTTAGGGTCACTATTGAGTCTCGGAAGTGTTATGTTAAATGTCTGTTTGTTTCTAGCCAGACATTATTGGTAAATAAACATGAACTGCTGAAGGCGGCGGTCATTAAAGATGCCCCGTGTTAGGATTATTTAATGACTCATCAACAGTCATACTCCACTGAAGGATTAGCGGTGACAGGAAACAAACAAATGAGTTAAACATGCCACATGGATAATAACCTTCAATTAAACAAAATATCTTCTGCAAGTCAATATCAATGTTTGCGAAATGTATTAACGAATACGTTTGCATGGAAAATGCCACCAGAAAATCGTACTGCTTTAACGTTAGAATAGAGAATTGACGTTAATTATTAACAAATCTGAGAAAGGCAATTTAAGTGTGCAAAAGATCGCTGATTATTTTGGTGTAGGACGTTCTCAGATTAATTTTATTTTAAAAAGAGAAGCTGATGTTCTGGCCGATTTTGACAATAATGTTTCAGCTGAAAGAAGAAGGCAGAAGAAAGCAACAGGCAATGATGACATAAACAAGCTAGTGTGGGAACAATTTAAAATGCAACAGTTGTGATATGTTTTAATATATGGGTTCTAATTTTGAACCTGTAGATAAAGGTCACCTGTCTATAATGGCCACTTTTGTCATGTCCCCTTGGATCTCTGTTATATATACATTTGTTCTATTGTTGCCAGTTCAAAACAGAAGATGAAAGAATGACTCCACACATCAATCATTCTGATGGTCATTCTTATTGACAGCATTATGGTTACATGTAAAATACTATTTTTCTAGTGATTCAGTTGTATGCATTTGTACAGAGTTCTTCCAAGTCTGTCATTCCATTTCTAAAATAATATGACACTGACAGATGCTATGAGCTATTTTCCAATTTCCTGAAATATTAAGTACTCCTCAGCATGTGAGACTCCAAACAATGTAGGGTAAAAAAGATATAATATACACATACAGTCATACATGTACACCAACAAATCATTAGCCCTTACAATACTGTCATTCTGTTTGTCATTCCATTTCTAAAAGTGATATGATAGATACTGTTAGACTTGTATGTGTACTTCAATGATCAGCATTTATACATTGTTCTAACTAGTCTGTCATTCCACTTCTGAAGTGATGTGATAGACTGTGTTAACTATCTAGTGATTCAGTTGTATGCATTTGTACCGAGTTCTTCCAAGCCTATCACTCAGATTAAAGTTGTACAATACATTAAAATCATACAAGGGGAAGTAATATTAAATACATGGGCAGATTTATATGCACACACCAAAACTATTTGCCCTTCCAAGTACTATTTTGTTTTACATTCCATTTCTGGAAGTAATGACAGATACCATGGATACATATTTTAAATTTTCTTAAATATTATTAGTGCATAGTATTTGGGACTATATGCAAACAAATTAAGTCAATAAACTGTGTGTGCACAACAATGAATGAATGAATGGATAAATGAATGAATGTTTAACGACACCCCAGCACGAAAAATACATCGGCTATTGGGTGTCAAACTATGGTAATGCAAATAAATAAAGTGATGATCAACATCAATATAAAAATTCAAGACTTAAACAAAAACAGTGTAAAGAACTGTGCAAAAACACAAATATCACAGAATTTTACGGATACTGAATTTTACTCAAAACTTCAATTTTGTGCTGTATTGGCCGTTCTCAAAGAGAATTTGTGTGCACAACCAATAACTGTTTCAAGAGAAAAGACTGTCATTCTGTTTGTCATTCCATTTCTGAAACAAAGCACATTAAAGGGACATTCCTGAGTTTGCTGCATTGTAAGATGTTTCCGACTAATAAAATATTTCTACGATTAAACTTACATATTAAATATATTTTCTTAATTTTCCTAATGGTTCCAATATAGAATAATCCACAGAATTCTCCCTACAAACAAGTCTCTCTATAATATTAGAGTGATAAGCAGCCCAAAGTGTAGCTTCTGTAATGCGTATATTGAAATGTATACGCATTTATTTTTTGATCGTGTACACGTCCAAAATTTAATTAAACAAGTCGAGTAATGGATAAAAGAAGCTGCAGACATTATAGTTTTCTCTCGTACCAGTTTTTTTCTTGGGCACTCAAAGAACAATATCATAATTGACATTATTGCTCTTTTGACAAAGCAATTTATATATATAGTTCAAAATTTCTGAAGATATCACTAGATATTAAAATATTAAAAATTATTATATATTAGAAAACAAAATGTATTCCAATAAAATCAAATATAATGAATTTATTAAAAGATGGAGTGTATACCATAAGTTGTTTGAATAAATATCTCTACGTCATCCACCACTGACAGTATCTAAGTATTTATTACCATATATACATGTATAAGAAATTTTGAGTGTTTAGTACTGAGTGAGGTTCGATGACGTGTTGGCAAGATGTTTGTTGTTTTATTTTATATTAACTAATTTTGATCTGTGTATGTATGTATAAAAAATATATATATACTGTGTGAAAATGTGACCAAAAATGAAGAAAAAAAACCTTCAAATAAAAAAACATATATATATTTTCTTGTTTAGAATATCATTGTCTGTATATTCAATGCGTTTCTGGTCAACTTAATATTTTGTCTTCAAATAATTTTGTATGTACAAAATTTTTTTTGTTTAAAAAATAAAATGAAAATTAACCTAGTACAAATATTAGAACGATCAAACACACGTTTAATATAAGGCCACTAATATTCTAAACAAGATAATATATAATTATATTTAATATGTGAGTTTAATCCTAGAAACATTTTATTAGTAAATAACATCATAAAAATTGCAGCAAACTCAGGAATATCCCTTTAAACTGTAGGAGAAATCAGATACATTAATATACATACAGAAACACATTTTTAGTCCTTCCACAACTTTCATTCTGTTTGTCATTCCATATCTAAAATGATACCCTACATGTAGCTCTAATCCATATCCATTTTATTTTTATTTTTTGGGGGGATATTTTACTTAAGTGGATAACTGTTTGACTTTCAGGACTGTCATTCTGTTTGTCATTCCATTTCTGAAAGATATTTTGTGTGCTTTTTTCTTCCTAGTCAGTCTTTCAGTATAAATTAGGCTTCTGTCATTCCCTTTCTAAAGAGCTATGACATTATTCTAGTATATGTATATACATGTATATGCATTCCATATATATTATTATATTATAATAATTATTCACATAAATGATGCATTGTCAATATTTCTGTCTGCCATTCAGTTTGTAAGAAGGGAGCATTCATTGTTGATATTTTTCTTTGTCATTCGTCATTCAATGTCATTCGTCATTCAGATTAGGGTGTCCCCTAAAATATTATACTTTACTGGCTAGGGAAGAGTAAATTGTAACTTGCTTTGTAGAGCACTGCTTTAATAGAAGATTTCCATTTTGGGGGGTTAGGACAAAGATATTTTTTAGTTCTTTCAAAATAGTTATTTTAAAGGCATCCCATCAGTACAACAAGAAAACATTGTTATCATTCTTGTCATATTTAGAAAGTGTCCGCGGTCCCTAATTCTATCGATAGGCTTAGCGAGAATGTGACCAAACATTTTGAGCCATTCTGGAATCATAACAGTGAGTTTAGTGCTCATTTGAAGCGAATTAGAAAATTTGTTTCTAATTTTCATTATTATTCATACTTACCTAGTGCTAGCACAACAAATATGCTATTCAACCTGAGTCATACCTACACACTGCAGAATTCTCTCCCTTGCCGGATATGCGCAATGCTATCCTTGCACAGGCTACATGTAACTTCATTCTCGGTTCAAAGTCCACCCAAACCCACCGAGGGAAAGCCTCATAGGGGTGGGTGGGAGGTATAGTTTGTTGTGCTAACACTAGGTAAGTATGAATAATAATGAAAATTAGAAAAAAAAATTCTAATAGTCTTATTCAACTTACTGTGCTAGCACAGCAAATATGCTATAACGGACGTGCAATGACACTGTTAGAGCACGTGAATTCAACATTAATGGGAGGAGGTAAGAAAATAGAGGACTTACCCATACCCAAAAAGCTCCTTTGAAGTAATGACATGGAGATAGGATGAACCATGACATACGGTAACAAGGAGTCAAAAAACTTTTGGGAATAAAAAGGGGCTTCCCAAAAGAAAAACTCATCTCCATGAAAGGGAGGAAAAACATCTCCCCAGGAAGAGGAAACGGTAGACAACACTACAAAAAACCCCATCCCTCAGAAAAGGGTGGAGTGTTAAACATGCCCGAAGCGTGAATCGGGGGCAGTCGAACGGAAAAGAGGTCGACCCCTTCCGTTGCCCTGCGCACAGACACGACGTGTTGAGCCGTCAGGACCAACCGCCATATCTCGGAAATAGAAACGGTCAAAAGTGTGCCGTCCTTTCCAAACCCCTGCATTCATGACCTTTATAATATCTAAAGAGTCATGAAAATTCAGGGAAGCAGAAATGGCTCGGATTTCCGTAACACATGATCACCCGCCATCTCATATGCTAGCTTGATGGTAGCTGCTATCCATCGAGACAAAGCATTTTTTTTGACGTTACCCGGCCTAATGGTATAAGAAATAAACAATCTCTTTTTACCCTGCCGCCGGTTTTTCGTACACTCCAAATAATACTTCAGTGCTCTCACCGGGCAAAGAAGTCTATCCGAGTTGTCAGATGAGTGTACGAGATAAATTGTGAATGACAGTAGGTGGAAACTCTTCCCCCAGAGACTGGATTTTAGCAACAAAGATAGGGTCGGTACGTAAAGTGACAGACCCGTCCGAATTGTAATCAACCAAGTCATGCAAAAAAGCATGTATCTCACTGATCCGACGACAAGCCGCCAGCGAAACCAGAAACAGAGTCTTCCACGTCAAGGCACGAAGACTAGCAAACCCCAACGGCTCATAAGGCGCACCTTTAAGAGCATGTAACACAAGAAAGACATTCCATTTTGGAACAATGGAAGGTCGTTCAACCGTGGATTGCAATGACTTAAGTAAATCATGCACCACAAAGTTCGTAGAAAAGTCACAACATCCACACTGGTTAAGAGTAGTGAAAATCGCAGCTCTGACTTTTCACTGTCGTGACTTTAAGTTTCCTTTCTTGGACCAACACCAGAAAGTACTCCGCTAAATCGTTGACAGTAGGCGATAAGGGATCGAAATCCCGTGCGTTCGCCCAACAAACCCACATATGCCAATGACACTGATAAACCGACTCGGTAGATTTGCGCTTTGCTGAAGAGACGAGATGCGCAATTCTTGTCGAAAAACCACTGTGTCGCAAGGAAGCCCTGATAACCTCCACGCGTGAAGCCGGAAGACCTCCGGCTTCAGATGCCACACTGTCTGACTCAGTCGCTGGCTGAGTAGATCGGACAACACTGGTAACCGGAACGGGACTGCCACTAACAGTGACAGGAGCTGTGGAAACCAGGGCTGCGCCACCCACAGAGGAGCTATCAATGTCACGTGACAAGGTTCCTGGACCACTTTGGTCAACACCTTGCTGAGTAAGACAGGAGGAGGCAAGGCATAAAAATCCAGTCCCATCAAATCCATACTCAACGCATCGTACTCCAACGCCAATGTGTCCGGTACCGGGGACACGAATGCTGGCAATTGGTTGTTTAACTGTGTGGCAAACATGTCCACCTGTGGACTGCCCCACACCCAAAGAACCGCTGCGACCACCACTTTGTTCAACATCCACTCCGTCTGAACAGGGGTATGTCGACTGAGGGCATCGGCTAACACATTCACCGACGAAGGAATGTGTTTCGCCCACAGAGTTGTTCCTAGTTGGTCGCAGAATTCCAAAATCGCAAGAGCTTTGTGACCCAAAGTCTCCGATTTGGTTCCACCCCAACGATTGAGATATGCCACTACCGACGTATTGTCGCATCTCAACAGAATTCGACGGTGTCGAAGAACACACTGGAAATGAAGACAGGCACGATGCACTGCCTCCATCTTCAAACAGTTGATATGAAGCTTCCTTTCAGAGAGATTCCATACCCCTGAAATGTGTTGATCCAACAGATGCGCCCCGTACCCGTGCAGCGACGCATCCGTGAAAAGGATCAGATTCGGAGCAGGGGGGTGCAACGGAACCGATAGGGACATGCACTTGTCCGACAGGCACTCCTGTATCGGATGAGTGAACCATGGGCCAATTGTGACCATCCCACCGTGGGGACAAATGCCACTGGAGTGGTCGTTTGAATCGTCTGAACCGCACGATCAATGAGGCCAGCTAGAGATTCGAGGTGGCCCAACACCACGTGGAGAGATCGTACCGAAGTACTTTGCTCCCCCATCAAACGTCGCACCGACGTTTGAAAATTGTGGATACGCGCATCAGTGGGACGAACCGACGCTACCACAAGATCGAAGACCACTCCGAGATATGTGAACATTTGAGCCGGCATTAACTCCAATGCCAAAACCAATTGGAGGATCGTGTCCAAAACCAACCCGACATTGGTCCGACACTCCTGTTGCGATGAAGCTGGGATCAACCAATCGTCCAGATAGGTATGCATTCGAACCCCTAACGAATGAACATGACCTACCACCGCTTTTACCACACGTGTAAAAGCATGGAGACTCGTCGCCAACCCGAACGGGAGCACACGAAACTCGTACGCTTTCCCGTCGAAAAGGAAGCGCAGAAACTTCCAAAACACCTTGTGCACCAGGACATGGAGGTATGCGTCTTACAGATCGATCGACGCAGCCCACTCCCCAATTTGAAGCAGGTTCCGGACTGAATGAACCGTTTCCATTTTCATGGAAGGAACGTCGACGTAGACATTCAATGGCTTCAAATTTAGGATTGGTCTCCATTCCCCGTTTTTTTTCTGGGCGAAGAAAAGATGAGAATAAAATCCCGGAGTGTCCAGACTGACTCTCTGGGTGGCCCCTTTGTCGAGAAACTCGGCAATCATACTCTCCACTAAAATGTGCCGATCCGTGGACGGTAACGGCGGCATTCTCGGAGTGGAAGTAAGAGGGGGGCTCGAAGAAAAGGGTATTTTGTAACCGTGTCGAACGACCGACAACCCAGGGGTCGAGACCCGGCAGCTTGCACCAATTTCGAAGGAAATGGCGGAGCCTGCTCCCCACGGATATGGTTGCTAACAGTACCTCCGAAAGCAACTGCCGATCGTTCACATACCCTCACCTCAACCACTTACCACCCGTAGGCACAAAGCCTTTGGTGGACTGAGAATGGAATGCTGTACGACGTTTGCATCCTCGCTTAGCGGAAGACGGGTTGTTACCTGGTTGCCTCCTAGTGTCAGGAACCCTAGGGCCTTTTTCACAGGAGGAGGCTTGAACCCCGAAAACGTGGACCGACGTTTACCAAAGGTTGAGGGTTGAGTGTTCAGGACTGGTCACAACAAATCCTTATCTAGGACAATATTAAAATCGGGACCGAAAAGTAAATTTTCCCATACCGAAAGTGTACGAAAAAACGTCTTCGCAACATTTGACGCGCTCAAACCCGCCAGGTAATGGTCACGCCGTAACAAAAGACTGTTCGCAAACAATCGGCCAGATAACTGAGTGATATGCTTAGAGGCTTTTGACGCAGCCTCCAAACAGCCTTTCGCCATCGCGGGAAGGCTCTCGACAGCCTTATCCAAGCCAAATAGGAACGTACCTAAATGGTTATTAACATGGAACATCGACTTAGCCAGCCGTTTTAACGATTCCAGATCTGCGATTGGCAATGACACATGCGGCGATGGGGAACAAGCGGCTCGGATACTAGCAGGAACGACCGCCGGATGTTCGAGAAAATCCACTCCCAACGTCTCATAGGAATCGGCACAAAAAATGCGCGCTCCGTTAAGATTTTCCCCGTAGGCAGTGCCGGTGGGTACTCATCAACACCCACTCCCAGGATACGATCACTGCCAGTGATCAACACATCAATGTCACAAAGTGAACTGTGCGCCTCCTGTGCAAGTGGTAAACCCGACTCCTCACGAGGAGTGACCAAATTCAAAGAACGGTTCCCGAAGGAAACACCTTTGAATGTAGGCTGGGCCTCAACCTGAGGTATAGCGTCCTCGCATACCTGTCGGACCTGGTCTCTGATAAAAGCCAGAACCGCCGGATAATCACACTCCTCCTCTACCAAAGACGGTGCAAACTGTGAGGAGATGTCCATTGCTACCGAAGTCACCGGACCCATGGGGTAAACATATGCAAACGGAGGACCCAAACGGGATGAGTCCTCCACCCAACAGTAAACATCGGTCGGGATGCCATCAGAGACGGATCCCGGCATCGGAACAACTGGCTCAGTTCGAAGCAAACTGGCAGAACTCTCCTCGGGCCTTGAGAATGCTGAGGTTCCGAAGCGACTGTCAGCAATCGAAGGCAAAGTCGGGGCCACCTGCTCTGCGGACGAAGCAGTGGACCTATGCACAACGGAGTGCATGTGCTCGGTAACCGATGAAGTTGTCAAAACCGGTGCCACGACAACTCCACCCTGCCCCCCTTCTGTTTGTAAAGGTAACCGTAACGACGATGGCGACACCTGAGATGAAGCCACACAAACAGAAGAAGGCGACGTCACTAACGAAGACGGCTCACTTACCACGGTCACAATAGGAGCCCGGGGGGGGGGGGGGGGGGGGGGGGTGCTCCCGAAGTATCGGTAACTGTACTCATAACACGGACCGACGAAGAAACACCCTTGTGTTTCCACCCTTTCAGGACACTTTTCGAAGTGTCTACAGACTTATGGGACCTACCCACTAAGTCCGACTTGCTGACTACTGCCGAAGCAGCCGGTAAGATTTTGCTGGTACCCGAAACCTGAGTCTGCGAACCAAACCGAACCCACTGGTCAGGAGACCACGTGGCGCAGATCTCACACTGACGGTCTTGAGGACAACACCGACAGTCCGGACACAACACGTGTGTGTCTTTACGTCGTAAAGGAAATTGACAACCATCTCACGCACAAAGCTAGCTGTCAACGAACTCGCGTCAGACATGGTAAATTCAACACAGAATTCCCAACTACCAACCGTATGTCAAGTTCAACCGAAAAACAAACACAAAATTACAAGTAAAGAAAACTTTTTGCCAAAGCTTAAACAGGTGTTAACAGGTGGACTGCAGAATTGAGAATGAAGTTACAGGTAGCCCGTGCAAGGATAGCATTGCGCATATCCGGCAAGGGAGAGAATTCTGCAGTGTGTAGGTATGACTCAGGTTGAATAGCATTTTTGTTGTGCTAGCACAGTAAGTTGAATAAGACTATATATTATTACACTAATAAAAATGTAGTAGGGCAATGACCCCAGTATTCAACCAGTACCCAGTATTCGACCAATGTATTTATTTAATTACCATACTTGTTTAAACTGAATAGAATATAGATTTTCCCAACGTATTTTGAACATACGCGACAGGGTGAATATTCTTTCTTCTGGAAACGCAATAGTAGACGATAACCATGTGAATGAACATAAGTATATATTCATCGGATATAGTGATAATATGAATATCGGCTATTTTATAGCATGCTATTACACCATCCAACATCCCGTGAACATTTGCAATACTTTTAATCCATTTGAAATCTTTGAAAATGTATTTAATGTTATTATTTATAATCAAATGGAGCTGGCAATGCAATGTGACCTCAGTCATTATAATTTCAATCACGTGACCACGTGATCAAGTAATGGCATATGATAGAGAGGGTTGCCCCAGTATTCGACCAATAGAAAAGCTTGAGGATACATTCCCAAAATAAACTCCCAAGAACCACAAATTTACTAATTTTATATATTTCGGTGCTGTTTGTCAGGACTTACACAATTATGTTTTCTTTTATTTTCAGTCTAATATCATTATTTGTAAACTGAGACCAAATAGACTGTTCACCAAAAAGTAATTGTGCGTGTGTGAATGTGTTTATAAGTATGTGCGTGCCTGCGTAAATGCATGAATATGTGTTACAGTTGTTAAAATCAACAGTTTTTGGATTTAGTTGTTTGATATATGCTGCATTTACTATGAAATAAACTTCAAAGTTTAGTTTTATTAGTTAATTAGAAAGTGGTCGAATACTGGGTCAGCTGGTCGAATACTGCATACTGTTCCTTGTGGCACTCAAACCTACTCTAGTCGGCATATACCGCATGAACAAAACTTGGGTCTATTCAGTGAATAGCATTGCCATTAAGTATTTACGAAGAAAAACAAATATTAGCAAATGCCAATAAAATTAATATGTTATAATCCTTTTTTTCTTAAACACGCTCTTTCACAGATGACCGGCCTCGGTGGCGTCGTGGCAGGCCATCGGTCTACAGGCTGGTAGGTACTGGGTTCGGATCCCAGTCGAGGCATGGGATTTTTAATCGAGATACCGACTCTAAACCCTGAGTGAGTGTTCCGCAAGGCTCAATGGGTAGGTGTAAACCACTTGCACCGACCAGTGATCCATAACTGGTTCAACAAAGGCCATGGTTTGTGCTATCCTGCCTGTGGGAAGCGCAAATAAAAGATCCCTTGCTGCCTGTCGTAAAAAGAGTAGCCTATGTGGCGACAGCGGGTTTCCTCTAAAAACAGTGTCAGAATGACCATATGTTTGACGTCCAATAGCCGATGATAAGATAAAAAATCAATGTGCTCTAGCGGCGTCGTTAAATAAAACAAACTTTACTTTCACAGATGGTTGACCTAATTATTGACCCAACAAGACATTATATGACAATAATATATATACATTTGATTTGTACCTAAAAGTACTTTATTGAACTATCTACATAACCACCATATCACACTTATTATTGATATTTTATAAAAATAATTGAATTATGGGTACAGTCCATAATTCTGAGAAAAATAACGGCTATTTGGAGAGCAGAGGTGTGACGTATTATTTTGAGTCACGTGACAGGCATTCCCCAAATAACCACAGTGTCAAAATGTTTTTACTAAGCTCGTGTAACGAGAACACTTGACCGTCCTCTGCGACATAGGGTAAATAGAAAAAACAACAACAATGAAAATAAGTTATTAAAAAATAATAAAAACATGTACTGAATGATAATAAGCTTATACATTAATTTATTTTAGTAACAGAAGCATGTTAAATGTCAACAATCCCGACTAGTTAGGACTTTGCATCTATATAGGTAAATTTATCATTAGTCTTACGCGAAAAAGTCTAAACATCTGGATCATGAACACCTTCATTTTCTACCTTGTCAAATTCATTATCATGCAAAATATGCCATAACAGCTGACTTGGGATAGGAATTGTTACATTTTTAAAGAATACTCCGAACTAAATTATATACAAAGGCTGTGTCTATAGCCTCCACTAACGAGGGCTGGCTATATTCACAGCAAAAATGTATATAGGCAGTAAATAAGTACATGTATTTGATTGATCCATATTACTGAACCATCTGGAACAGGAGAATACATATTAAGTACTCAGGGGTACAAAAATCCCATTGCCCGACGCCCATGCCAAGTGGAATTTTCATGCCGGGCAAGTAATTATGTTAACTGCATATACCCGATGACAAGTGACTAATGTAACACCTAAAACCTTTTTTAAAATTTTGTTACAAATCTCGGTAAAACCTACATAGCTCTAGGGATAACCAACCCTAACCCTAAATGCTAGAATGATCGGAACTCTTGCCAATGTGTTGACACACCAATACTGAAAACAATATGTTGAAAAGTTTGATGATTTTAGAGTCATTCCCCTTTTACTATCAAGTAAGATCGGTAATTAAGTAATCGGTTCGTTCGATGATCTTCAAACTTAGAAATAACATCCAATACACTTTACAGCTCATATAAAAAATAAAGTATACATGCCTTGTGTGTGCAATCATAATAGACCGTGGGCCCACTATAACCCCCCCTCCCCCCCCCCCCTGGGATTTTTCAAGATGAGTATATCTTTGAAGCCTATACATAGACATATTCAAATCAGCTTGTCTGTAGGCAATCTGTTGGTGGGTGTGCCTGTAGGGCATGTTTGAGTGTAGGCACCCTATTTATTTTTAACAGAGCAAATTTCTGATCAAGGTGAATGTTCCACATAATTTTTGAAAATATTTGAAAATAATTCTGGACTATATCACTGCTTTTACTTTAAAGCTGGGATATTGGTGAATGTATTCCACCAAAAAATAATACAATTTTGGCATCTGACTAAGCATAGTGAGTCAATGAATTTGAAATGTCCTGAGTATTACAAACATAGTATATGAAAAAACTGTATGGCAATGTTCAAGTTAACATCAGGACATATTTTGAACAGGTTTAAGACCAAATTATGAACGCTATTCATGCTAAATTACATGTTCATAACAACAAACCACAAAGCAATGCAATATATGTGGTATGGATATAGTACCGGGGGTATACTCACCAGCAAAAGTTACACAGTTACCGATATACGTAATTCTCTATGTACATGTGTATATATACATACCGTACCTAAACATTCTGATCCTTTTATTATTGTATTGTATTTAATATCTGAAGGCAGCATTACTTAAATATGGTGCAGTACATGCTTTCTAAACCATTTACATGGATATTTTGAATATTTTTATATTACACACAAGTCTTACAAACATAAAAAGTGAATTTACATACCATTCTAGGCAAGTCTGCATTACATATACAATTTATCTGTCTCACAACAGTTCATCTTACAATAGCTAGGTTTTTTGTTGCTTTTTGTAATATTTTAGAATTGCAGTTTTATTTATATTATGCTTAACTTATGTTTTGGTGTATATAATTGATATCTACATAGAATATTGTCATCAGGCAAATATCTAGCACTATAAAAATCTAACTTTCATTCCCAATTCTCAATCATTTTATGTGACCCAAATATGATATATGTGAAGTTTACAATTTTCTATTTCTACATCCTCCCTTTTATTCTATTAAGTAGATGTTAATAACAATTACAAAACAATATAATATGAGGTATGAATAATTATATAATTCTCAAAATAAGTTACTAGTAAGCAATGCCAGAAATGTATTAATTTTTATGTATACACATACTTAGGATTGCCTGAAGCTTTTATTATTATAAAAACAAATTGACCTGGATTTTTTCTATAACATATTGAGGCTTCATTATTCAAATATGGTTAAGTATATGGAGTTTATATACTATGTTCACAAATTTATGAAGACGTCCCTCTGTTCTTAGTACCAACCATATATTATAAGTACCTTTCCTCGGCATGTGTGTTAAAACATTTACAATTCATCTATCTCACAGAAGCTTGTACTATTTTTAAAAACATATTTGTATTTAAATTGTGCTTAATTTATGCTTAGGTTTACATAATTGACATCAGATATAGTCATCAGGCATATCTAGTACTTGACTTTCTTTCCTATTTCAGTCTTATCATCTGACTCAAATATAATGTCTGTTATGTTCACAATATCTGTAATTTCTTATTTTGTCCTCTGGGCCTTTGCTCTTCTTCCTCCCTCAGTATGTCAACAGCTCTTGTTATCAGATCACAAACCATCCAATTCAGCTTCAGTATTTCTTTGGACATTTCTCAGCCATTTCTATGTGGTTGAGGAATACCCTGGACTTTGTGATATGACTAATACCATATGAGACCATGGCAATTTGCTCTCTGGCAATTTGCTCTCTTCCAATTTGCTCTATTGGTACAGCATATTTTCAGGGAATATCTACTGGATGGAAGGTTTGCAACTAATCCACAGCAGCATAATAACAGCATTCGTGGTTTGGCACTAAATTTCTCATGTCAAAGGGGTTCTTCTAAGCCACACTTGATCTAAGGAATCCCTACAAAGGTTTTAAGAGATTGGAAGACCATTTAAATGAAAAAAAATAAAACTCTGTCCCCAGCTTCTTGGGAAGAGGGTTCTATTTGTGAGACAAAGTACATGTTTCAAACGCAAACCAACGCAAACCATGTCTGAGGGTGTTGTAAAGTGCACAAGAAGATACAGAAACAAAGATTATACTTCAATGTCTGTACATTGCTGCCAGTTCACCATCCCAAATACGGACATTTGTATACACTCAATTTGGCAACAAGAGGCATCTTATAGATGTGCACAGCATCATTAAGGATGCAGGGAAGACACCAACTAGCAATTCCAGCTGTGCTTGCCATTACTGGCTATGATACCAACAGTGCTTTTATGCAGAATGGAAAACTGGAGGTTTTGAATATTCTCAAGCAATGCCAAGACTTCCTTGGAAGTTCAGCAAAAATTGATGTTCATATATTTAAGAAGCAGATCATTTCATATACCTTCTCTATGGGAGTGCAGGTGCGAATAACATACAAAAAGATCATGACTTGAGAAATATCTGGAAATGTTTGTTGCCAAACCAAGGATGATAATATTGAACTACAGTAGAGTATAAATCAGCCTTCTCCACTCTACATGTAAGTATTCACTGAGAATGCTCTGAGAATGCACATAAAGAGAACAAATTGCCAAGTTGTCATTTGGTATCAGTCATGCCAGGCATACCAGGCTATTCCCCAACCAAATTGTCATATGGCTAAGAAATTTTTGAAGGCACAGATGAAATAGTGATATGATACCATGAGAGCTGATGGACATACTGATGGAGGAACCAGAGTAGAGTCTGGAGAAGGAGAATACCAGAAATTGTGAACATGACAGACATATTTTAATTGCATGAAAATGCAAAGGAATATGAAAGGAAGTCAAAACTTTCCTAGACAATATTTGATGTAGAAACTAATTATATACACTTGAGCATAAGTTAAGCACAATGTAAATATAAAGGCAAATCTAAACATATTACAAACACAGACTAGTATAAGATGAACTTCTGTGAGATAGATGACTTGTACATGTAATGCAAAAGAAATTATGGTAGGTACACAAAACTGATGCTTTAAATTTTTAACACTGGTGTTTAGTAAAGAGGGACATATATTTAAAGGAAAATGCTAAAATATCTATTGGACCTTAATTAATTTTGTTGAGTATAGTATAGGCAGATATACTGAACCATATTTGAATAATGCTGCCTCAATATATTAAATACAGTGCAATTTTTAATAGTAAAAGGTTCAAGCAGCCCAAAATATGTGTAAATATAAAAATAATGTATTTCAGGCATTGCTTAACTTTTGTCGATGAGTATATCATTATTCATACGACATATTGCGTTGTTATTTGGTTTGTTACTATTAACATCTAGTATAGGATGAATATCATTCATTTTGGCCTTATATCTGTTAAAAATGTATATGGATGACAAATTTATCACTATATTTAATTTTTCAATATAGTGTTTTTGGAACACAAAATGTGCAATGGTAACCCCATTCAAATGGCAATATTTTTTAAATCCACCAACATTTTTGCTGCAGACAAGCAGATATTAAATTCATATATAATGAGGTATCTAAAAATACTTGTCTCCAAAAATCCCGGGGGGGGGGGGGGTTCGGTATCTGGCCCATGGACCTATAATGTTTAGTCCTTGCAAACATGGTAAATGAGGTGGGATACAGTTTAAAATTGTCATATTCAAATTAAATTAGACGTTAATGTGGTTCCGGAATCTGCTCTTTGCAAATGAACGGGGGCATAAAGCAAATTTATAATTTCTGAGTTCACTTGAACAGAGCATAAATATTATGAACTGTATGCTTATAAAAGATGCAAGACATTTTAGTTTAGATATAATAAACTTTGTAGCAGAAAAATACTTAATGTGTTTCAGTACTTTGCAAATGTAAATCTATGTTCGTGTAAAATGAACGGGTAAGGTGAAGTTAGATTTCATTAGCCATACGCCATAATCGTGATGGTGCGATGCCCTCTAAGCAAACATGAATAGATTAATTTTTTCTGCTTTATTAATAGTTTTTAACAAATTGATTATGCTCAGTTTACAAGTTAAAAATACAAGGCTGCAATCGATGTACACCCTCCCCGGCTGTTGTTTACCAAGCCTGCACTATTTAAAAACATTTGCAAAGTAACAGAGTTCATGTTTACTTTGAGCCCAGCCACGACTGTTTGCGACTCTGAGCTATTAACAGGGTAAAAACACCTCAGAGAAGTGTTTAGGGGCAAAATATGTTAAATAATATACACACAGTAATGACACATATGGTCTAAAATCCATAAACATTTTTGAACCAATGCCAGCCATAAAAGAATGGCTCACGAGTGGAAAGGGATCTTACAACATCCATGGCTATACAAGTGGCCACTAAGGCATACATCGACACTATAATTATATTTAGATGAACAAGTAGATACTACCAAACAAATAACAAAGTTTAAATCAACAAATGGACGCTAGCTATTTAAAAAATAAAGTTTAAAACAATACATAGAGAAGACAGTTGATACTATTGGACAGACATCTACATTTAGTACTTCCTAGGTGAGTGTTGTAACCTATTGGCAAAATTCTTTATTTGTGCAATTAAACCAATTACTTTCAAGATTATTACACTATTAAGCACTGTATTAAATTAAATAGGAGTAACACAATTGGTATGGGCAAGTGGGAAAATATATGGGGCAAGTGAATATCTGATTGGCAATTTTTGAACCCCTAGTACTGTACGAACAGTGCAATAGGGCTTGAACTTAATAATTTTTCACTGATTGCAATTTTGAGGCTGCTTATGTAAATTTTGTAAAAAAGTTAATTTTACCACAAATAAATATGACTAAAAGGTTATTTTGCTGTATTTAGTCACATTTCAAATGCTGAAAATTGCAAAGGGCAATAAAACTCAATTTTTTTTTTTTTATAGGCTACTAGTAAAGTTGAGACCACTCCCAGTCCCCCTCTAAATTTATTTAATGTTTCTGTAACAACTGCCCCCACCCACCCAACCCCACCGCAACGTGATTTTACCAACATTATAATACATGTAATAATAATAATAATAATACACAATTACTACTACTACTACTACTACTATTATTATTCCTATTATTACTACTGTTACTACTACTACTACTATTATTATTCCTATTATTACTACTATTACTACTACTACTACTATTATTATTATTAGCCTACTACTACCTTTTTGGGTGGAGTGGCGGTGTTTTATGTGGAGGAGTTTTGGCTATAAAAATGCAAGATTAAAGGAGACCGGACACCAAACCATATATACGGCGTAATGAATTGTTTGCCGTCATAAACCACAACACGCAACTACCGTGCTCCCCTTATTGAGTAAGTGAAGCGTGCCAGTCTTTGTTGGGCTTTTTTTTCGCCGATCTCCGATGTTTGCCGGAAACTGTCGACAATTGATGAGCTAGACCTGTGACGTCATCGATGAGAGGAAAACTGAAGAAACTACCAAGCAGCATGGACAAACTTAATGATTCGAGTGACGAAAAATTGTGTCCAGCTTGTGCTAATGGCATCAAACCATATCAGTTTGAACTACTTATCAGAGACTTGGTCGCTAATCCTGGAAATGTTGTCTTAGACGAAAATTCGGATGAATCAAGTGCCGACGAAAACGAGGAAGCCACACGGTCATAGACTAACATACAAGCATTTTTTAAAACATAATTTTTTATGACATTTTTAATGCAAACTGAAGCAAATGGACCTAATTAGAAGAAAAGCACACAAAATGTAATAATATTTTATCATAAATCTTGTTCAGCATAGATGTAAATATGACACGTCAGTGAATATTCCAGAGGCCGATTTCACAAATTTGCAAAAAGCGTCCTCTCCTCACCAAAGCAAGATATAATAATTTAACAAAAAACTTTGTTCTCTTAACTAGTTACCCTCCAAGTTTTAATGTGTTTGGTTAAACCGTGTACTTTTAATTATTAAGGAAATGTGTTACCAGTCTGCCGAAACTGTCCACAGCCGGGTACAGAAACACAGAAGGGGCGGGCCTAAGGGCTTGTTCTCCATCACACACTCTAGGATGAAAATGTATGCTTTAAATTTTCACTACTTTGCATAAATAAAGATGATATAAAGATAAAAAATCTAGTTTTTATCCCTCACTAGAGACTGTATTCCCCCTTCACCCCCCCCCCCCCCCCCCCCCCCCACTTCAAATATCGTTCCTACAGGCCTATACAAATGTAGATACTATGTAGAGGGTGAAGTTAGGAACCAGTTCCTTTTATCTTTAGGATTTTGTAATCATGATTTCAAACCAACTGTTTCAGGTAGTTTGCTCCACATAGTGACATAAAACACATTTGTTATATATTGGAATAAAATAAAAATAATTACAATATATCCAGTGTTATTTTCTTTAATCATTCATGGAGGAAGAAGGAAGTCCTGATGAAAATATATTACAGGTAAAATATATTACAGGTAAAACAAAATAATATATGATGCTTATTCCATGTGTTAACTATTGTTAATTTTGTTTTAAATTGCTAGATGCCAAAAGTGATTAATTATATTATTTTATGGTAACAGTCGAAAATTAGATGACCAATTGTTTCAACCTCTGCCAAAGGTACCAGGTTTTCTGCCAGAAAATAATTTGAGGGTACGTAATAAAACTTGCCCGTAGGAACTGTGTGGTGGGGGGGGGGGGGGGACGACTCTCCACTTGTGAGCTTTTCTTTATCACATTAATTTTTGCCATTGTAACCAAAATCTGATGTAGAATGTATAGTCCGTCAGCCCCCCCCCCCCCCCCCCCCCCCCAGTCGTTCCTACAGGCCTGTAAAAACTAAATATATTCAAAGGAGTATATTGGGTGGTTATAGGTTTGAAATGGGGTTTTTACTGAACATTTTATTTCATGCACTTTTATAAATTTTAAACAGCAATTGTGTTACTATAATCTATCGAAAAAATAAAACATTATATATATAGGCCCTATATACATTAATTTCTGAGATTTTTTAGTACATACATATAAGTTTACCCTCTGCACCCTCTGGCAGAAACCCAGGGTAGGTATTAATAATTATTTGGTGTAGAGTATGTTTAATATGACATACCGAAAGCATTGAAAAGTACAATTTATTATGTTTTAATAATCGACATTAGCTTTAAAATTATTTAACCATCATTCCTTCTGGCCAGAGTACATATGTTGTTTCTGCCAAAGTGTTAGCATTTTAATTTTAATGACAATATACTGAACTGACGATAAACATTGTTAACTAACGTAATAATTCACGGTTTGAAGGTGTTTTGTTATGAGGTTAACAAACCAACTAGATCAAGAGACGTTAGTATGGAGTCGTTATGGGCTGTCGGTGAATATTAATTTGGTAATTATAGGTAAATAAATGTGAAGTTTAAATATTCGTATGTGAACAAATTGCAATACCTTTATTTAATGTATATATCTTAAGTACATACTTGTTTTAATTTTCACATTGTAAATGTACCATAATCTGCTGTATTTAGTTTAAAGCCCATTCGACAACAATAATGCATCCATGTTTTAAAACAACTTTTGTTTTATTTGAAATCGAAACTATGATGTTGGCCGTTTCTTGGGATGCATTGATGTTACTGTTGCAGTTAAACACTGCGCAGTTAACCATCATATAATTACGTCGACAGTATATAATAACACTAATTATCTTGTAAATTAAATTTGCGATAAACCTGGAGACAAAAAAAAAAAGATGATTAAAAGGCACAACCAAAGAATCAACAGGTGTACCGGTATTGCTTGGTAACTCTCACCAATGACGTATTGCCTCGCTTTCGTTCAGATCTATGCATAATCCCGCCACTACTGTTTTTACCCCAAACCCAAGACGCGCAGCTGATCGGTGCCTCGCAGCGAGCCAGGCATTAGAGTAATGTGGTCTTTGACGCTAACTTAATCCATTACACTATACATGTTTTTTGGTGTCCAGTCTCCATTAACATGCGTGCACACACGCACAAACGGCAGGTTGAACTTGTCTCTGCACGTAGAACTGGATTCAACTGGGTTAAGTAATAATTAGCTAACATTTGGACGACAAAACATGCAACAGTACACTGTTTTTTTACGCTATACATTAAAACCGAAATACCACTTTGCAAACCAGTCAAAATAATTTGCACATGCGCCTAATAATAATAATAATAATAATAATAATAAATGGCGAGTTCATGTTCCAACTGTTTATTATTTTATTTCAGCGTATTTGTGGTTATTTTCGTCATGAAATAATATATTTTTCATTATTTGCCATGTATATATAGCTGGCCCTTATTTGCCAAGTCTCTATACACGGCGATCGTTTATATAAAATCCAAAAATACATTATACAGTTGTCGTATATGGCCTCAGATTACAGTTATCTTCCCATTTGGTTGTCGAAAATCCGGAAATTTGACCGCGCAAGTAGTCTGCTGTTTGACTGTGATTATTTCATGGCAGACAGCTATGAAGTGGCAACTGTTTGACTGAAGTGACAGGGGAGAGCATGTAGTTTGTAAACCTGTGTAACTTGTTGACATTGGAGACTTGTTTGTGGTAATTCCGGCCCATGCAAAAGTAGTGCTTTTTGTGTAAAATGGGTGTACTCCGGCCTGGTTTAAGAGTGTGTGTTTGTTTAAACCAATATGCTGGGAGAAAGAGCTGGACAACAGGGGTTGTCCTTTTCAGGGTATGTGTCCCCCAGGCAGGCAAAGGCACATACAAAAATCCACGGGCCGGGTGATATTAATAAAAAATTTAAATCCGTGATTGAGCTCCTTTAAAGGGACACACCCTAGTTACGTTTATTTGTTAACCATTACGGCGTTGTTTTTCGCTATTAAATCCCATTTTTCACAAATAAAATTGCACTTTACTTACATTTTATTATTTAGAATACACATTTCCATTCACCTGAAGGTAGTAGTCTACCAAATAGCATCTCGTCCAGGTCAGAGTTCGAGGTGCACCCAACTTTTGATACAGCACTTCATGGTTCCTCGAATGCCATTGGTGACATATGTGACAGGACTTGTTGTAATAAAGTGTTGTCTTATGTGACCAAAAACTTGCTATGATTTGATTTGAACCAGTGTTAGTGTACCACATACTGTGATGCTTGAAAGATAGGTGGGATGTAATAAAAATAATCTTGTCAATTTTTGTGCGGGACAGCGGTTGTGAAGGACGCTTCATGTTATCTCAGAAACTAGCAGCTTGACCCCCCATTTTCTGTGATTTATTTCAAGGGTGAGGTGTTCTAGTATTTATATATGTTGTGTGTATGTTGATTGATACGTTGCATCTAACTGTTATACCCCCATATGTTACTATGGTCGTCTATGGGATTTTATTTCGTGTTATACACCCTGAAGTGCTTTTTGGTAATCCTGATGTTTGTAAAACCACGAAATGCATTTTTTGCATTTTTTCACAAAACGTGTTGTCGAGAAAAAACCGTTAAAGGTAGGGTCAACTCCAACAAGAGCCTTGTGTGTTGGAAAGATGCATACCCGGACCACCAACACATACTGACACTTTAGCAAATTAAAAACGCGTAATTTTAGAGTTAATAAAAAACCATGATTATTCCTGCTAACTGGGGGCAGCCATTTTGTTTCGTTTTTATGACGTCCGGTGGGATAGCTTGGGGCGAAGTGACGTCAGCTCCTGACCATCTCCTATATGTACAGTGTAAACAAAAGCAGTAATTTTCGACAAGGCGCTTCTCTTTGATCAACCTGACTTGTAAAACAGCATAAATGACGCAATAATATAATAAACTATTTAACTAAATATATTTCAAGTTGCATTAACGGAACAAAATGGGGTTATAGTATTTTTCTCTGTTTAATAATCCAAAGGAAAAATGTACACTATTAGGCCTATTGATATGCTATGTTGGAGCAAAAACGACAACCCACGATACCCAAGTGATGATTTTTTTTTCTTTGGGACTATGTAATTGGTTTTAGATGGAAAAGTCTACTTAATCAATACAGTAATAAACCATGTCCATTACAATTTTAGGGGCGACAGGTAATATTCCACAATACCGGTATGTATTTTTGCGTCTAGACAGCGTCAATTAACTGGCTCATCTGGTTACCAATCAAATACACACCTGTCAATCAGGAATTACAGGTAGAAGCAACTAACAGCATAGACCAATTAACTAAGAAAGCACTCCGTGTATCATTCCAGTACGTAGGTTAATGCATGGGCATAACATTGTTAATTGTTTCGACTTGTTGTGTAGCCGCTTTGACAATGGTATTTTATTTTGTATTGAATAATAATATATGTAGTACTGGATATACTTATTACTGGCTTACTGGGATGTGTATTATTACAGAACATTGCAATGTAGGACTATTTATCATCCCGCAAAAACCAGGTAGATTGTGTTTCTCTAGTTCTAAGGCTCATTCCTGACGTGACGCGTTAAGCATTATGTAACCACCAGCTCGCCAGAGGGCGTACTCACTGAGATGGTACAAAATGGCTGCACCCGTTATATATAATAGCCGTCACATTTAAGCATTTTATTAATTAACTATACGATTATACGTGTTGATATTAAGCAATAATGTGCATTATATATCGTTAAATATGCATACCAGGCCAAATGCCTTAATTGTCCTCTCCTTTAAGCAAGCGAGGTCCAATCTATTTTTAATGTCACAGACGTTGGTATATCACGTGACCGTTATCATTTTGGTTCGGTTTGTTTTCTCGTGCACGGTTCGCGCAATCAACATCCGATTTGTTGTTGTTCATTTGTGAGATTTTTCTTCACAGTTCGTGAACATTTTCAGTAACAATAAAGTTCAGACAAGTAAGTGTCTCAATATAAAACGTTACAAACCCTTAAAACCAATAATTTTGCCAAGTCTTACGATATCTGGAGGGGATACAACCAGGACAGAACAGTTGGAACATGTCCAGGAGAGGTGAAACGAACGCACCCCAAGTCTGTGAAATCTGTCGTGACGTAGGCATTGTTGTGCTTCTACCGGTGACATCAGAATACTAACTTTAAAAATTATTTCAAGCAATTGGGACATGGGGATTCCCATGGTATTTATCGATATAAAACCTGCTTTTTTCACTCCATTTGATAAAAACGTGATCTAAGTGTGTTACAGGTTTGTAGATTAACCAAATTATAATTTATTTTCGCTGGATGGAACTAGGATGTGCGGCTTTAACTTTTAAGTGATCGAATACTGGGGTCGTTGCCCTAGCGGTATGAGTTCGTGTCGAACTCTTTCCCTGCATACTCACAAATATCAACGTTGAGCAAAAACGCCAGAAGATACAAGTTCCTCTTGAATAACGAAATAACAAAAGTTGAGAATGGTGCCATTTTCTGGTCAACAATTTTGTTTTATTTGCTACTCTCTTCTCATATTTTAACTTTTCAGCTTGGGTGATCGAGCTGAATCTAGCAGCCAAATCATAGCAGCCACTTTCAGTGAAATGCTGGTCAACTCGTCCTACCAACTCGCCGGGTGTTATAAAACGCGGACCGGAACGAAACGGAATGGAATCAGATAGCTAATGCACATCAATTGGGTTATTTTTGTTGTTTCTTTTTTGTTTGTTTGTGTTGGGGGTTTTGGTGTGTGTTTTTTTGTGTTTTTTTTTTTTTTTTTTTGGGGGGGGGGGGTGGTGGTGGTTTGGTTGTGCTTTTTTCAGTTTGTGATATATCATTTTTATTTTTTATTATTATTATTTTTTTAATTATTATTAAAGAACAGTGAGTAGGCGCGCGTGCATGAAAATTATGTAAGCATTTATTTTCACTCCAAAATTGAGAACATTTCCGTCTCAGTTTTTTGCTATATAACCGCATCTGGCTGTAGTACCGGTCCGAACAGGTGGTTCATTAACCGATTCACTCCGGCGGTCTCTTGCGCTGTACACCCATGTCCCAAAAGGTCGATGCACAATATTACAAAATAACATGGGCAACTGAGTTTATGACCGATGTATCGGACTACAAACAACGCTGCATAGTTAATCGTTTGTTAACGTGACACAATAATAATAATATGTGAATAATATAATATATCGCATAGCTGTTGTCAAATGGTGTCATCTTGCCCAGTGACCACGAGTCTGGTTCTGTGTGTGAGCATTGTGGAAAGCCACATCGTTCCTGAGGTCTGTACAGATGACATTTATCAGCTGAATCTTATTTGCGGTGATCAGAAGCACAACCTTTTGTGACACAAGTTTGGTATTAAGAGTCAGCTGGTGCACTCTACTGGCTTCCTTTCCAGTTCGTGTTTATCGTGTTACAGACTTCGTACTGTATTCACGATACCTATCAAACACGAGATGAACATCGCTTGTGTTCAACATTGTAGCTATGTGTTTCTTGAAACTATTGACAACATTATCTGGATTGAGTGGGTCAATACAAAGTTCCAGCTTTTTCCGAAGCCCCAACCTGTCCTGTTAAACTGATGCAATCCTTGCATTCATCTCCTCCTTGTGTACATTCTGCTGTTTTGAGGTAGTTTCCTCACACATACGACTTATGTCTCCAACCAGTTGACTTTATGCATGGAGACCGAGTGCCCATGTCTTAAGGGTCTGTGGTTTTAATGTTATTCCAATGATCCCACTTTTCCCATGCCCGTATCGCATGAACGTCGTTTCAATAAACATATCACTCTATATCCCATTCCATACGCCCTGGATGTTCACCATCCATAAAGCGGTCTAACACTTCCCTTGGCAATATTGTCATTGAATCCAGGTAATTAATAGAGGCCATAACGGGCAAAATTCACAGTGAAAGAAATAAGAAAACAAATTCACTTGTCCACCAGAGAAGTATGCCACAAAATATACTTGTCTGCCAACATGTCCACTTGTCCCTCTATGTAAGACAGGAAGTGGATGTAGAAGGAAAAGTTAAAGACCTGGGCTTTTCTTTTTAAACCAATTCGCTTAGTACTCTTCACTTCAGATTGCAAGTAATTTTGTTACTCGGGTGACTACAACAAATTGTAGAATTGTTTACAGTCAAGATAGTTTCAGCATAAAAAAAAGAGAGTAAAAACCCATTAGTGTTTTTGTTTAGGATTCAATGAAAACCAATTAAAGTGTTCTCGAGCACATTCCCTTTAGAACACCTCACTGGTTTTCAACTTTCATTTTCAGCTTGTCGAAATGACCTGTCATAAATAAAAATGTGTATGTCACCAAATGTTAAAATAATGTGACTGTCCTTTATTAATCATGTACTGTTACATATACTAGTACGTACAAGTTTACGTGATGCAGTGAATCTCCTCTAAACAGTACCCTAAACCTATGGGCCAAATTGGGCCTACGTAAGTTCAATCCATGGGTATCCAGTTTACAGGGGGATTGAGGTAAAAGTCTCTGTTGTATTCTGTTCACTATTAAATATGGAAAAAGTAATAAAATGGTTAAATAACAACTACACTCAAATGTGGATAAAATGATGCAATTTAAAAACACTTATCTTGGGAGGTGGGTGTTCGTTTCATCATCAAACAATTTGACGTTTTGTCGGACTTTTGACATGTTGCAATTTCATTTGAAAATGAAATACAGTCGATATCTTTCCATGAATCAAAGCTGAAAATACATTTAGTTAGATACACGTTAAAAACTCAACAACTAAAAATAAAATTCAGGATTGTCCGGTCACTGCGGAAGGGCCTACGAGATGTAAACGAATTTCAATCACATTCGCAACTCAAATAACTACAATAACAAAGCTAGTGATAAACATAATGAATAAGGTATACTTTACTCACTTCAAAATAAACGTTTCCATTTAACTTTGGTTGCTTACTTGACATTTGTCAAAAACGCAACATAACCTGAAGTGAAGGTACCGTAGTGACAGCTAACTCGGAGTTTCGTCAAAGGTAATATTCTGCCATAAATGATGACTGCTACCTACGGGATAGTGTGGTTTCGGAGGTACAATTTACAATAAATAAACACAATGGGACTAGATGATTCATCCACTATTCAGTTTAGGATAGGCCAAATCATCCATTTAAAGAATGCGTTAGCCATAGTGCCATTTGCAAAGCATAGGGCATTCTCTGGTCTATTAATAATAATGGTCTATTGCAACGCTCGGACATTTTGGGGAAATTTCTTGCGTGTTAACATTTTCCCTACTCCACCAAACACTGACCATAGTACTTCTGTCAATCCTGTCTCTGTCAACAAAGTTCCTACAGACCCAATAAAGCTAATTAGCAAGTGCATGCTGCCAAGCCGGAGAACAATATTAGAGAATCAGTCAGGGTATATCCACATGACGTCAAGGGCAACACGGTAAAGCTGTTGGTCGCATGTGAAGACTGTGAATGTCTGCCCTGTTTGTGCCGTCATGCATCCTCTGTGCCTCTACCAAGGCTGTCATCATTGTGTCGGGATCCGCAGGTGGCATATCTATGAGTGGCTGGTAAGTCGCTTTCATCGCTGGTTTCAGTGTGTGATTTTGTTCCTATGATACCCCAGTGTTGTAACCATTGAACTCAGCACATTTATCATTCGAATGTACGTCTTTAAAAAACGTAAGGTCCAACTCATTTGCCCGCTTCCACGATACAGTAGCTTGTGCAAGCACTTTCAGTGGTAGAAGTGTCTTCTTTGTGACTGCTTCTGGCATTTCTGGTCTCTTTCCGCCTTTATATCGTTCAATGTTGACATTGTGAGCTATTTCATCCACCACTTCCGACTTGGATATGCGAGGAAAATTTCCATTTGATGCTTCCCTATCTTCATGCACGGTCGCCGGTTGTACTACTAGAAGCGCAAGTGAATGGGTAGACAGTTTGCCATTTTGAGAGGCAATATCAGCATCGAAGTTGTCAACTACCACCTGTACCAAGCCTTTATTTGCATCATGAATGCCGGCCAGTCCGTGGTTTTTGTTTTGCGCTACTGTAGCTGACATTTTGAATCGCCGTATTTCATCGTAAGAGCACGTTACTAGGAACTTATTCAGTTGTTTCATAAGTGACTTGCAATATCTCACCAGAATCCTGAGAGCAGTCTGCAAATTAGCCGACTGATTACGCAATATGCTGGTAACTATATTACCAATAAGTAATGCAGGCAGAGTGGTACACAGCTTTGGAGATATGGCTGCGAGCAAGTTCTGGAACGTGTTGCTCACAGACTCTTCTGCTATATGTTTGTCTATCCGGGCATTGTAGTTCTTTTCCAAGGATAGAGCTTTTGTTTCCTTGGTAACTCGTTTACTGATTTTCAAAATCGCCAAATTGATGTCATCGTCTTCATCGGGTACAAGGGTTAGAAGAGTAATGGCCTTACTCTTGAATATTACCATCCTCGCCACATCTGGAGATGCCAGAGTTAATATCTTATCACCGAAACAAGCAGACAATTGGGACAACAAGAGGCGTTTAGACAGAATTCGACCACATTTGTCTGCATATGCTTCAAACAGCTCTACTGAGTTCCAAACGTGACTCAAATCAGTCTTCATAACTTCAACTAGAGATTCAAAGAAAGAAAGAAAGAAATGCTTTATTTAACGACGCACTCAACACATTTTATTCACGGTTATATGGCGTCAGACATATGGTTAAGGACCACACAGATTTTTGAGAGGAAACCCGCTGTCGTCACTACATGGGCTACTCTTTCCAATTAGCAGCAAGGGATCTTTTATTTGCGCTTCCCACAGGCAGGATAGCACAAACCATGGCCTTTGTTGAACCAGTTATGGACCACTGGTCGGTGCAAGTGGTTTACACCTACCCATTGAGCATTGCGGTCAAAAATGACATCTGTAGGATCAAATAGACAATAACACCCGCAAATCTAAAAACTCCATATGGTTATCTCCTAAGTGGTGAGAAGCAACTGCAACGTGCAACGAAGTCTGTAACTGAACAATGCACATCTTAACGCTATGCTTTTTTCTCAGGACTTTTTTGATGATACGCAACTGTAACGTTGCATTAACAATTATTGCCAATTTCAGAAAATCTACACATTTCAGCTTTTTTGCAAAGTTTGTTTGTAGTGTATATCCCAATAATTTCCTTTTTAGGTGTTTCGTTCTCAGCAATGGTGTAGACCGCTTGAGTTGCAGGCTGCAGGGGTGTGCTCGAGTTCCCACCGATAGGTCTGTTGTTGTAACGGCAGTCTCCCACGACACTTACCTTGTGATCACTGGTAAAACCTTTTTGTTTGTTTAGTCAAACCAAATTAGATCGTCTTTCTTTCATATCCTGTCTGTTTATGTATACACTGTTTTGGATCCAACATAATTGGCTAAATTCTGCATTCCACGCTTGCTTCCAAAAGGGGTACCAGCTGCGGATAAGGAATTGCGAAATCCTGTAATTCCAACTGATGTATTCATAAGGCCAACATGCATCCCAGTATTAGGCTGAGCAGCTTTCTGACCTCGTGCAGTGGGTAAAGTGACTTCTTCGTACAATTTGTGCTTCTTCGATCTAAAATGACACAGCTCACATTTTAAACCTAGGCGCCAACACATACCCCATTGTTGATAGGACTGTTCGTCATACTTCAGATCACCATCACATGTTGGGAAGTTATTTCTATGTTCTCGATAAGATTCATTGAATAGATTGAGCACTTTACCACAATGAAGAAGTTTATAGCCATCTAAGTCTTGATTGGTTTGTTTCAGGAAATCTTCCAAGGCATCGGGAACAGCTGGGTGAGGCCGAAGTAACCGCATGTTGCCAGTCATCCCCTGTGAATCGGTGACCACATATGAAGATGCACCTAGACTCGACGGCTTAGCCACTGCATCAAAGTCTTCCCTAGACAGCCTAGTACACGTAGGTGATTTGGTGGCATTTTGAAGCAATGTACTTTCTTTTTGGTGATGGAATTTGTGACCAATTACATATACATTTTTTCTTTTAGGGGGTCTACCCAAAACGTTTTTTTTCTTGGCGGGGGGGTTCCCCATAATAATTTCTCAATGTCAGTATATAAATTTAATTTTCTGTAGTCTGCCCCAGTGTGACAAAAACATGTTCTCACTTTTCAAAATTATCTGACTGACAAATAGCCCTGCCTCTGGGAACACATTAGCCAGGTCCGCAGAATACCCCCCACTGAATACTTTGTCCTGGTATGCAGTAACAACACACTGAAACAACATGCTGTTGTGTCATGGTGGACGTATGGCTGCTAGTGGTTACCCAATATGCCAAAGATACTCCAAATAGAGCAAACATTTTGTGATAATTACTGAAGTAATTAGAAAATGTTTCCCACATTCCACAATTTTCAACTTTAAAATCAAATGTAAAAATTGAAGGACAGGTGAGGTGGCCTGAAAATACCCCCCTGTATACAGTATGATATTACCAGGTTTAGCAATCAGTCAGACTTGGTCTAAAAGAGAAATCTTTATTTAAACAAAACAATTCCAGTGTATCATACTAATAATTTCCCCATTTTTTACAGGCCAAATCAGACCAATACAGTGACACTCCTCAAAGAGTTATCTCCCCTTGGCCAGTCGTCAACATATAACCAAGTGACTTTCGTGAAGTGCAAAATGTTAATATTCATGTTGGAGCAATAAAATTTATAAACCGAATTTTTTTTCTTTTTTTTTCTTAAGGTTGCAGAGAAGTAAATTGACCAATCAGTGTCGTGTAGCCCACGAAGATAGTGCTTTTAAAATACACCCCATATTTGAATAAAATAATTTATGAGTTTGAAAATAGGTAAGAAACTGGATCTTTGACAGGAATTGCACCTACATTTATGGTGCACAGTTGTGTTGAATGAGATCTCAATTTCCATGAGTGATTTGTACATACCGAGTACGAATACATGGTCGGGGTGGAGAGACTTCCTAGCAGCCGTGAAATGGCAAAATGGGGGGTGCCTCCAAAAATAAAAGATTATTTCCAGACATCACCCAGTTCAGACATACTTACTGCACAAAACAAGGACTGGCCATCATCACTACATGTGTGATTCACCTGGGAAAATTCTCTTTTTCAATTTTTTTAAATTTATGTTAATATGGTGGACAGTATGTTATGATTTACTTCACTGCTACCTTCAGGCGCCTCCCCCCTCTCTCTTTCTCTCTCTCCCCCTCCCCCCCCTCCCCCCCCCCCCCCCCCCCTCTCTCCCCTCTCTCTCTCTCTCTCTCTCTCTCTCTCTCTCTCTCTCTCGCACAATGCAAATTGTACATTATTTCGATTTGAAACAGATACAGGTATGTGTGTGAATGAATCGTCGCTGGGGACAGGCATCAATAATGTATAACAAAACGCCATTCACAAGTACCATGTCACTTTAGGCGATGTCGTTTTAACATCATCATGTCAACTACGGCAGTCCGAGCTCTCCAGTGACTTGTTGGACCCATCTTAGACTTAGGGGGATCATTAACAAGATTTTTTTTTTCATTTCAGTTGAGTCGCGTGTGAACGGATTTCAGACACGACCGATTGGTCAGCGATCGTGGTCCACAACGCGACGTGACCGTCCAGTTGAGTCGCGTCGTATAATGTGATCTAGGCTTAAAGGAGAGGACAATTAAGGCATTTGGCCTGGTAACGATATATAATGCACATTATTGCTTAATATCAACACGTATAATCGTATAGTTAATTAATAAAACGGTTAAATGTGACGGCTATTATATATAACGGGCGCAGCCATTTTGTACCATCTCAGTGAGTACGCCCTCTGGCGAGCTGGTGGTTACGTAATACTTAACGCGTAACGTCAGGAATGAGCCTTAGAACTAGAGAAACACAATCTACCTGGTTTTTGCGGGATGATAAATAGTCATACACTGCAATGTAATAATACACATCCCAGTAAGCTAGCAATAAGTATATCCAGCACTATATACCCGGTATATTATTTTTCAATACAAAATAAAATACCATTGTCAAAGTGGCTACACAACAAGTCGAAACAATTAACAATGTTTTGCCCATGCATTAACCTACGTACTGAAATGATACACGGAGTGTTTTCTTAGTTAATTGGTCTATGCTGTTAGTTGCTTCTACCTGTGATTCATGATTGGCAGGTGTGTATTTGATTGGTAACCAGACGAGCCAATTAATTGACGCTGTCTAGACACAAAAATACATACCGATATTGTGGAATATTACCTGTCGCTCCTAAAATTGTAATGGACATGGTTTATTACTGTAAATAGTTCTGTAAAACTATTGATTAAGTAGACTTTTCCATCTAAAACCACAGAACTGACCAATTACGTAGTCCCAAAGAAAAGAAAATTATCACTTTGGTATCGTGGGTTGTCGTTTTTGCTCCAACGTAGCATATCAATAGACCTAATAGTGTACATTTTTCCTTTGGATTATTAAACAGAGAAAAATACTATAACCCCATTTTGTTCCGTTAATGCTACTTGAAATATATTTAGTTAAATAGTTTATTATATTATTACGTCATTTATGCTGTTTTACAAGTCAGGTTGATCAAAGAGAAGCGCCTTGTCGAAAATTACTGCTTTTGTTTACTCTGTACATACAGGAGATGGTCAGGAGCTGACGTCACTTCGCCCCAAGCTGGCCTCAGACCACAATTAATTTCGCTATATGTTTCTATATAGCCTTAGTGGCTATAACATTTTTATTAATATCAGCAGGCCCGTGAAGTTTTGTATGTACCTTTGCCTGCATGGGGGACACATACCCTGAAAAGGACAACCCCTGTTGTCCAGCTCTTTCTCCCAGCATATTGGTTTAAACAGACACACCCTCTAAACCAGGCCGGAGTACACCCATTTTACACAAAAAGCACTACTTTTGCATGGGCCGGAATTACCACAAACAAGTCTTCAATGTCAACAAGTTACACATGTTTACAGACTACATGCTATCCCCTGTCACTTCAGTCAAACAGTTGCCACTTCATAGCTGTCTGCCATGAAATAATCACAGTCAAACAGCAGACTACTTGCGCGGTGAAACTTCCGGATTTTCGGACAACCAAATGGGAAGATAACTGTAATCTGAGGCCAGCTATCCCACCGGACGTCACAAAAACGAAACAAAATGGCTGCCCTCAGTTAGCAGGAATAATCATGGTTTTTTTATTAACTCTAAAATTACGCGTTTTTCATTTGCTAAAGTGTCAGTATGTGTTGGTGATCCGGGTATGCATCTTTCCAACACATAAGGCTCTTGTTGGAGTTGACTCTACCTTTAAGTGTCCTTTCTTACACAGCATGCATAAGTGAAGGCTTAATTCCTGCATGAATAATATTTACGTAAACTAGTGTGGAGTGGCAGTTCTCTTTGTGGCGATGCAAGAGGGATGGAATTTCCAGTAAAGGATAGAGATCCATGGAATCCACCACTATTTTGCCAAATTTTCATTCGACTCTGCATTGTGCAGATAAGACCCTGATTATATATTACGGTTTTGTTCAGATTACCTTGGATTTTCCATCATTTGCCTTAAAACATGTACATGTATCAGTAAAGAAGATTTAACCTACGCTATTTGTTCTTTATTTGAGGTGATATGGGTTTAAAACTTTGATAAATTAATGTTTTTATATGAATTTTATCTTTATTATGAAGTTACATGCAAATTCATCGGTTCCCTTTTGATGCAAACAGACAATAGTCTCAAAATTAATATTTAAATGTAATAACGTGTGTGTGTGCACAAAAATTGCAAGATTATTAAATAGCTGGTAACTACCTTGTGACAAGGTTGTACAAGCATATCTTACACGGTAGTAACTACCGCGTTTCGAGTGGGTGCTACTAATAAAATATAGAAAGAAAAATAAATAAGTGAACAAAGCAAAACAAACATTTTACTAAAATATATGATGTACTTTTAAAAAAAAATCATATTACAAAGCATAAAAGCATACTTATTGTTTATTACAGTAATCTTTGGACAGTTATTTCATCATGTAAGTCTTGGATCGGATCTGTTCTTATTTCATGTTCTATGTCTTCGGCTGACAGATCTGTAGTTCGCGCCAGCACAGACACGATGTGTTTTGTCACATTCGATTCAGTTTCAGTGCGTTTCTTTTTTAACTGGCACCATACTCACTAGACCCTAAAATCGATGGTCACCCAATGGACTGTCTTTGTAAAATTCTTAGTCGCCCTTAGCCAATAAAGGTCGCAATTGGTGACTGCTAATTTTCAACCCTGGATTAAAGGGACAGTAAACTCAAACAAGAGCCTTGTGTTGGAAAGATGCATACCCGGACCACAAACACATACTGACTCTTTAACAAATGAAAAACGCGTAATTTTAGAGTTAATAAAAAGACATGATTAATCCTGCTAACTGGGGGCAGCCATTTTGTTTTATTTTTTGGTGTCCTGTGCTATAGTTTGGGGTGAAGTGACGTCAGCTCTGACCAACTCCTGTATGCACAGTGTAAACAAACGCTCTAATTTACGACAAGGCGCTTCACTTTCATCAACCTGACTTGTAAAACAACATACATGTAAATGACTTGATAGTGTAATAAACTATTTAACTAAATATATTTCAGTTTGCATCAATAGAACAAAATGGAGTTAAAGTATTTTTCTCTTAAAAAAATCCAAAGAAAAAATGCATATTATTAGCCTATTGGTCGAGTACGTTGGAGCAAAAACGACCACTCACGATACTCAAGTGACTACATACATGTAATTGGTCAGTTTTGTGATTTTAGATAGGAAAGTCTACAGATTATTTACAGTAATAAAGTAGGACGGCTGATAATGTCCATTACGATTTTAGGGGTGTCCGCACCGTTATGACACAATATCCTGAGATCTTAAGAAAACAAGGACCATCTAAATATACACCTGCCAATCAGGAACCATGGGTACAGGGCACTGAAAGAAAAGACCAATTAACTAAGAAAATACACTGATTATTATTTCAGTACATGGGTTAATTTATGGACAAAACATAATAGTTATTTCGACACTGACTGGTGGTTTATTTTGTATTGAAAAATAATATATACTTATTGCTGAATTACTGGAATGGATATTATTACAGAACATTGTGATGCATCCTCAAAAATCAGGTATGTTTTGTTTCTTCAGTTCTAAGACTAATTCCTGATGTGACATGTTATGTAACCACTGATTCGCCAGAGGATGTATTCACTGGGATGGTACAATATGGCTGCGACTGTTATATATAATAGCCGTCAGTTTTAACCATTTTATTAATTAACTATATGATTATACTTGTTGATATTAAGCAAAAATGTGCATTATATATTGTTGAATATGCTAACCAGTCCAAAAGCCTTGTGCGAGCATCCCTTTAAGGGTTAAAACAGAAGCACAAACATATTTTTATGTACATTTAAACAAATTATACATCTCTTGTTTAGCTGCTTGAAATTATACACCACTGAACATATCTGCTTTAGATTTTACTATTAAAGACATGAAAAACAACATTTTGTATTTGTTAAAATTCTTTACCGTTATTTGCCCCATTTTGTGAAAATAGCCCATATATGTATGTATTTAGGGCTGGCCATATCTTAAAATTTTCAGTTGCCTGTCAGGCAAGTAACTCAAATTTCATTTGCCCACAAAACAATTGATTCGTCCCACAATGTAAGCAGTTTAAATAAAAATTTAAATTGTACGTGGCAAATAATTTCACATCATACAAAGCACTTGTAAGCCCTGTATTACTAAATATGTTTATTTCCCTTAATTTGTGAATGTTAAAAATGTAAATGTAACATGAAGGAAAATTGGAAATGAGTTTATGAATTTTTTTTAAACTTTAACCTTTACTTAGAATGATCATAAAAATATGCTAGTTTGAGTTAATGCAGTGAATAATATTAATTTTGGTAGTTGATTTTTTGTGTTTGTTTTGTTGTTGTTGTTTTTTGTTTTGTTTTGTTGTTGTTATTTGGGTGTTTGTTTGTTGTTGTTTTGTTTTTTTGTTGTTTTTTTTTTTTTTGGGGGGGGGGGGGGGGCAGTGTTTGTGATAATAAAAAAAAAAAACGTATTTGGGTATGGCGCTATAGAATTGAATGCAACCACAGTCGACGGGATATTGGGGGAGGCTCCAGAAAGAAAATGGGTTAAGTTAGGGTTCGGGTTAAAAAAATCAAACAGTAATGATAAGATTAATTAATTTTGTCAAAAGGTTAAAAAAAAATCTGCAAAAGAATTTGGGTATGGCACCATACCCGTTTTACCCTCTTGCAGAAACCTGGGGTGGGGTTGGGGGGTCATAATGGATGAGTGTACCCAAGGGATTTTATGTTCTTAAATATTAAAAAATATGTATATTACCCTTTATTTTTTAGGATTAATTTTACTTGTAGAATGCAGAACATTGCATTGCAGGACATTTCATTTTCAACATTTTCAGGTGGAGTATACCCTCAGTTTTCCTTAGAAATTCTGGCGTTTGACCCACAAACTCAGTCGGAGACTGCTTAGATCCCGTTACACATTTTCCTGCACGTGCGCCTACTCACTGTTCTTTAACATTTAGTCAATTAAATGTTAATTGCATTTACATCAGTCTGCAAATAATACAGAGTTGAAATTTGTAGTTACGTTTTTATTAATACCATTCAGGTCACTTTTGGCAATTTCTGTAGCATAAGGTATGTATATATGTTCGTTTATAATCGATTACCAAAAATTGTAATGGATTAGTTGGAATTTGGATTTTACCAACCAATCTTCGATTATTCGAACCACCATTAGTATTCACTTGCTTTGCAGTGATAGAAATAAGCGAAAAATTACACTTGTCCACTGGACAAGTACAGCTAAAAACTATTTCCACTTGTGATAGACATCGGACGCAGGGGTTGTGGGTGACAGGGGCGCACAGGCCTGCTCCCAACTGGAACTGGTGGGACCTGCCCCCTCCTACCAGATGAAAGGCGATCTAAATATGAATTTGAATGGATATATTTTTAGATGGATAAACATTTGTGTTAAAAGATGTCAGTCTTGGTTGTTGAGCTATTCGCAACACCTCAGGCTTGCACGGGTATATTAATACATGTAGACAGGAAACTTTCCAGGGCAAAAAAGGCGAAGGCATTCTAGCAACAGTTCTTTTATATGGTCAACAAATTATTTTAATTATGTATTTTATAATGTACTGCATCGTACTGATTCAATAGAAAATGACCATTAATATTAAGTTTGTGATTGTCAAAGTTTGACAAATGACAAACTTCAGTGTTCTCACTGGATGAAAATTAAACGATGGCGGCTGCGCGATCCCCCTTTGCCACCCTTCAAAAAGAAAAAGAAAAAAAAAGAAGAGGAAAAGCTTGGTTACTGTATGTCGTTGTGTGTTGGTTGACTTTGTGGAAAGATATATGCCTCTTATTTTGCCCCTCAGTATCTAGTACAAAAAGTTGGTGCCATTAGTTGAACTGGAGATAGTATTGGTTCGACATTCACGGGCATTCGTTCTAATATTATTTAATAAAGATTTCAAGATATCTGAAAAATAATAAAGATTTTAAAAAGTGATTCCCTAATGTGGGATAAAGTGTTTCTGTTCTTTTTATTTCTATCTTCTTCGATCGCATTAATATCGCCAGCCGATAAAAAAAATAGTTTCATTCTTATAAAGTCTGTGTATACATTATTTGACACCCAAGATAAATAATTTTAATGACGAACAGTAGTATTAGGGCCTGCCGGGCCCCATGACCTACTTTCCGTGACCTTGACCTACTTTCCGTGACCTTGATGACATCACGTGACCTCGTCCTACTGACCCAGCCCCTGACCTACTTAGACCGGCCCATGACCTACTTAGACCGGCCCCTGACCTACTTAGGCCGGCCCCTGACCTACTTAGAACGGCCCCTGACCTACCTAGACTGACACGAAAGAGTATAAAAAGGCTAGATACGGTTTCATTATCATTCGCTCGCTGAAAACGATCAGA